>NC_034597.1:101549948-101555856 GCF_900095145.1 Mus pahari
GGGAAGGGAAGGGAAGGGAAGGGAAGGGAAGGGAAGGGAAGGGAAGGGAAGGGAAAACTCAGAGTCTAGGATCCTAGTACTATCAGGTTAACTTTCACTAAGGTCCATTTCTGAATTGTAGACAGCACCATTTCCCTTTGTTCAGAGGGACTGTGCATTTCTGCACCTGTTGTCTCTTCCTCTTTATATAAAAGCAATAATGGTAATTCTAACACCCGTAAAGATCTACACATGTATAAATTCATCTAATTTAATAATTAATTAAAAGGATCTCAATTCTAAGTACAGGATAGGGCTTCAGCATATGAATTTTGAGGAGACATAAGTAAATCCATAACAGAAAGTGAAAAGTCCTTCAGATACTGTGATCATTTGTTCCTTGGCAGCAATTAAGCGTTGATAAAACCTTCGGTCAGTTAGTGAAATGGCAGATCACCTCCACATGTCAAAGTTACTCTAAAGTACAGAATCCTTTCTCACAGTGAATTCTTTAGCAGCTACTGAGCAGCACTGCTTGGATATAAAAATCACTGAAGGCACACAGCCATCCTTACCAAAATTTCAGTCAAAATCACAATTGTGCATAACAGCTGTTTGAAAATGATTCTCTCTCTCTCTCTCTTTCTCTCTCTCTTTCTCTCTCTCCCTCGCTCTAGTTCTCCCTCCTCCCTTTCTTCTGTCTCTGTCTATCTCTCTCTCTCTCTCTCTCTCTCTCTCTCTCTCTCTCTCTCTCTCTCTCTCTCTCGCGCGCGCGCGCGCGCTCTTTCTCTCTCTGTGTGTGTTAGTGTGTGTGTGCTGTTTTCAACATTCATCTCCCTCTATGTTGGCATATTGTTTTACTGGTGCTTGTATTGAAGTGTTCTTTGGTGCATAACCCCTTGCTCAGTGAAAATCTACACATAGGTATGATGCAGTATGTGTGCAATGAAAAGAGTATATTTGCACCTTGTCTAGCTTTTGTCTATTGTGGGCATATTTCTTTGCAAATATATTTATCTATTTGGAAATATCCCAAGTAGTAAAATTGCCACAATCCTGATTAAATTCTTAACATTGTAAGAAACAAGTAAACTTCCAAATTTCTATACCTGTCATTTTTTATACCAGTAATATATTAATGTTTTTACTTATCTATATCACTATCAGTATTTGTAATTCTGTCATTTAATTATACTTAATTATAACCATTCCAGGTGGCATATTATAAAGTAAGTTTGCTTTTTTGCATGGTGATTAATGATAATGAGTGTCTGTGCACATGCCTATCAGCCTTTAAGTGTCCTCCTTATAGAAGTCTACACACATTTTCCAGTAACTGGGTCATCTTGTTACTCTCAAGTTATACTAGTTTTACATAGGCTGTTAACAGAATGTCTTTATCAAACTGGAACACTGAAATATGTGATCCTATTTCATGTGTGACCCTATTTCATGTGTGATCCTATTTCATGTGTGAACCTATTTCATTTGTGATCCTATTTCATGTGTGACCCTATTTCATGTGTGACCCTATTTCATGTGTTTAGACGTTGACTTTCTTAATAGTGCTTTTATGTAGTCCAAAAGATAGGAATTTTGAACAAGGAAAGTTCATGTTGCTTGTATTCTGGATTAGGATTTTAATTATCTTTGATGAATCCTTGTGATAAAGATTTTATAGCATCTCTTTCCAACAATTTTTAACATTTGGATTTTTATATAATTCAGTGGTCTATTTTGAGTAATTTATCACATATGATATGAAACAACAGTCTATTCCTTTTCTTTACATGATTGGATATCTAGCTATCCAAGAAAAATCTGTAGAATAAAATGCCTGTATTTTGGCTTAAAATTATCCCGCATTATCATAAAAAGTCAAAATACTGATAAATATAACCTACATTTGAACTGTCAACTCCATTACACTGTGTGCTCTGCCTATTCTGTAACAATACTGCATATGTTAATTTGTTTCCTCTTAAGTTTGAATATCACTTAAAGAAATCCTACAGTTTGGTTTGAAATATCTTGAGACACTGACCATGTGACTATACATTTGTCATGAGTTGAACAAATATAGAGAAATTCTGCCAGAATTTTTATTGGATATTTTCTTTATTTACATTTCAAATGTTATCCCCTATCCAGGTTTCCCTCGCTCCCAGAAACATACTATCACATCCTCCCTCCCCCTGCTTCACAGTTCCCCCACCCCTGAAAAAAATCCCTATCCTCTCCCCACTCTCCCTGTTTACCAACTCACCCACTCCTGATTCCTGGTTCTGGGATTCCCCTACACTGGGGCATAGAGCCTTCACAGGACCACAGGCGTCTCCTCCCATTGATGACTGAAAGGCCATCCTTTCCTACATACGGGGCTGAAGCCATGGGTCCCTCCATGTGTAATATTTGGTTGGTGGATTAGTCCTTGGGAATTCTGAGGGAACTGGTTAGTTTATATTGTTGTTCTCCCTATTGGGCTGCAAACCCCTTCAGCTCCTTGGGTCTTTTCTCTAGCTCCTCCATTGGGGAAACTGTGCTCAGTCCAGTGGTTGATTGAGAGCATCCACCTCTGTATTTATCAAGCACTGGCAGAGCCTCTCAGGAGAGAGCTACATCAGGCTCCTGTCAGCAAGTACTTGTTGGCATTCACAATAGTGTCTGGGTTTGGTGACTATATGGGATGGGATGGAACAGCCTTTCCTTCGGTCTCTGTGCCACACTTTGTCTCTGTATCTACTCCCATGGGTATTTTGTTCCCCCTTCTAGGAAAGATCAAAATATCCACACATTGGTCTTCCTTCTTCTTGAGCTTCACATGGTCTGCAAATTGTATCTTGAGTATTCTGAACTCTTGGCTAATATCCACTTATCAGTGATTGTATACCATCTGTGTTCTTTTGTGATTGGGTTACCTCACTCAGGATGATATTTTCTAGTTCCATCCATTTGCCTAAGAATTTCATAAAATCATTGTTTNTAATAGCTGCATAGTACTCCATTGTGTAAATATACCACATTTTCTGTATCCATTCCTGTATCCATTATTTGGGTTCTTTCCAGCTTCTGGCTATTATAACTAATGCTGCTATGAACATAGTGAATCATGTGTCCTTATTATAGGTTGGAGCATCTTCTGAGTGTATGCCCAGGAATGGTATTGCTGGGTGCTCAGGTAGTACTTTGCCCAATTTTCTGAAAAAACAAAACAAAACAAACAAACAAACAAACAAAACCTGCCAAACTGATTTCCAGAGTGGTTGTACNAGCTTGCAATCCCACCAGCAATGGAGGAGTGTTATTCTTTCTTTACATCCATGCCAGCATCTGCCATCACGTGAGTTTTTGATCTTAGCCATTCTGACTGGTGTGAGGTAGAATCTCAGGGGGTTTTTTTTGATTTGCATTTCCCTGATGACTAAGGATGCTGAACACTTCTTTAAGTGCATCTCAGCCATTCTGAATTCAACACTCAAATTTATTCCTCTGTTTCAGTAGCATGTTCTTGGAGACTGTTTTAATGTTTTAGTTCCATTATAAACAATGGGTCAGAATAACAATTTTACATTAAAAAATCATTAAGAATTACATATAATAAAACATCTGAGTACATTCTTTTAATTAGATACAAATAATAGCATAAATTATACATATAGACTATTAAATAACAAACTTTGTGAAGAAAGTCAGAGTTGATATCTGTGAGAAAAAAACAGTAATAACTTGTTTAAAGTTTGGTCATATAATATTAAAAAGAAAAACAAAAAAAGAATAGACCCATGTTGCAGTAATTCTCCAACCCAAATATGCCCCAGCAATGAAAACACAACACAATTAATATTAATACAGGCTGTGTGCCTAGATTTGGCAGATCTACCACTATCCTACAGTCTTCCACATCTATGAGACCCCTTAGAACTTGAAGTTTTTCCAGGCCATGTGCTTTTGCTCCACTTTTCTTCTTCTTCCTCCTCCTCTGCATCCTCTCCCTCTTCTATGTTCCCTTCTTCTCTCCCTCACCTTCTGTTCTGCCTTCCCTTTTATCTGCCCAATCATCAGCTCTCCTTTATTTTACAAATTAAGGTGGAAAGCAGGTTTACAGGAAGTCACCTGAGTGCTGACTCATTCCTTGTTTGCAACCTCTCACAGGAGAATGGAATTAATATCAAATATAAGTAGCCCCTAGGCTATACACATTTCCCCTTTCTGTCCAATTAAAATATCAGATATAATTGATCATAACTATTATTACTTTGGAATTTATAAAGTACAAGAAACCTAACACCCAGTCCATCATGTTTGTTAATTAAACAGAACCTCTCTCATCTATCTTTACTTAAAAGACTTATAATTCTACATCTGGCTATGTCTTGGCTTTAGATTGAATGCCATCTGAAAACCATCCTCTCAAATCTGTTCCTCTCAAAATAAAAAGTCTGGGTTGGCTAGGAGGCTAGTAGTTTTTCAACCCCATCAGAAATACAAGAACAACTGATATTAAATGAAAATATATAGGAAGCCTAACACAGCTTCCAAAAGTTAGCCAATCCATAGAAACCGCTGATCACTTGGACAGCCCCTCACTTCAACATGTTCGAGCATTGGTCTTCAGCCTACTGGCCAGGGTCATCTAACAGACTTAGAAAAACAGGAACATTAAGGACTAGCCTACTCTGTCTCGGCAGAATCAGGCTGTCCTAACCTGTAATTGTGTCCTTTCTTTGGATAGTATTATGTCTGTAGATGAAATGAGGCAATTCTTGCCTAGTGGCTGCTTTGCCACAACTGGAGTAACTCAAAGATACTCATTTTCTTCTTTGAATTCAAGACAGGGAAATCTGTCAGGAGCAGACTGGTCTCAACAACATGTGAATAAATAACATTAAACATCACATTCTGTGGACTTCTGATGTTTTTGACAACCAACCATCTATGTAAAGTAATCTAGACTGGTCTCTGTTACCTACTCTCAGCTATTTCTGATTAAAATAACTGAAAACACCCTAATAATAAACTCAGAGGCATGGATTTCCTATTTGGCCCTTAACTCACAGGCTTAAATATCTTAGATCTGTTTATAGTAACAGCAATAGAAGGACTGGATCAAAGCACTGTACTTCAAAATTTTTAGTATCAAAGACAACCTATAATAACCACCCCCAGCCCCAAAGCTTAGGGAACGGGGATGATGGCTCTTCCTAAATTCTTCAAGCTGAATATGGGTGTTGAGATATTTTTGAAGAGAGAGGGAAGCGTAGGGAAATGGGGGAGTTAGTTGGTCTTAAGAAGGTCGCTCCAATGATTGTATTAGTCTCTGATGTCTGTGTCCTGACTGGACCAGATGAAAAACCAAGACATCAGGAGTTCAGGATAGTCAGTTCAGCATGTCTGATGATGAAATTCACCAAGGCTGTATATTCTGTAATATATAAACCTCAAAACAAAAGTTTAGAATCATCAACATAACCTTTTTGTTTGATTCTCTGGAATCTAGTTCTCAGGGGGTCTCCCTCTATCAAATCTGATCCATATAACTCAGGAAGGTGTAAATACCTTAATCTCCATTTCCAAAAACACAAAGACAAAATCTTTTCCCCAAATCAGCATATCCTTCAGCTGGTAACTAGGAAAACCTGTAGCTTGCTCTGTGTCCCAGGGGAACAATAAAACTAACACAATACTAAAAACATCACACACATTTTAGTCTATTTAGGGCTTTCTAATTTGTCATGTCAGGATTTAAACCCAAAATTCCCGTGGAGCCCATGTTAGAAAGAATATGATTCTCCTCCAGACTGTATTATATCATCTTTAAAACAGTTGATTCAGGAAACAACACCCTTCACAATAGTCACAAATAATATAAAATACCTTGGTGTGACTCTAACTAAGGAAGTGAAAGATCTGTATGATAAGAACTTCAAAT
>NC_034597.1:101557236-101579554 GCF_900095145.1 Mus pahari
CCTCTCCTCTCCTCTCCTCTCCTCTCCTCTCCTCTCCATACCTGCTTCTAAGAAGCACCTTGTCAAACCAGGATTTAAACCCAAAATTCCCATGGAGCACACATGAGACAGAATATGAGTATCCCATAAGACTTATTGAAGCAATATATCTTTATACCATATTTAAAGCAATTAATTCAAAATTCCAGTAATACATACCCTTTATACCATCCATCTGTTGTGCTCTCTACCAGGAGCCACAGACATTTAATTAATACCTATTATAATACCTGTCTGTTATGCTCTCTACCTAGAGCCACAGACTTCTATTAATTAATACCTGTTCATAGTAGGCGATTATCACTGCTCTCTCTATTTGGAGTCAGTGACTAATATTCTCCATCTAGTTCTGAACCGCAGGTGAAAGTTTCCATCTTTAAGTACTATACCTGCTTATAAGAGGCAGCTTGTCAAACCAGTATTTAACCCCCAAATTCCCATGGATCCTGTGTTAGACAGAATATGAGTATCCTGTAAAACTTATTAGAGCAACATATTTTTATACCATCTTTCAAGCAATTAATTCAAGCTTCCACTAATATCTGCCTATAGGAAGCAGATAGTTTTTAATTGTTAAGATCTTGGCCTGTTATACCATCTATCTGTTGTACTCTCTACCAGGAGCCACAGACATTTATTTAATACCTATTATAACATCTATCTGTTATGCTCTCTACCTGGAGCCAAATTCTTTAATTAATTGATACCTGTTCATAGTAAGCAATTATCACTGCTCTCTCTACTCGGAATCAGTGGCTAATATTCCTTATCTAGTTCTGAACCTTTATCTCAGGTTAGTTGAATTCAAATCAATACATTGGGTGCCATTTTGTTGCAGTAAATGTCCAACCCAAATATGCTCCAGCAATGAAAACACAACACAATTAATATTAATACATGCTGTGTGCCTAGATTCGGCAGATCTACCACTATCCTACAGTCTTCCACATCTATGAGACCCCTTAGAACTTGAAGTTTCTCCAGGCCATGTGCTTTTGCTCCACTTTTCTTCTTCTTCCTCCTCCTCTGCATCCTCTCCCTCTTCTATTTTCCCTTCTTCTCTCCCTTGCCTTCTGCTCTACCTTCTCTTTTATTTGCCCAATCATAAACTCTCCTTTATTTTACAAATTAAGGTGGGATGCAGGTTTACAGGTGTCATAGTCAGGGTTTCTATTCCTGCACAAACATCATGACCAAGAAGCAAATTGGGGAGGAAAGGGTTATTTCCACATTGCTGTTCATCACTAAAAGAAGTTGGGACTGGAAGTCAAGCAGGTCAAAAGCAGGAGCTGATGCAGAGGTCATGGAGGGATGTTATTTACTGGCTTGCCTCCACTGGCTTGCTCAGCTTGCTTTCTTATAGAACCCAAGACTACCAGCCCAGAGATGGTACCACCCACAAGGGGCCCTTCCCCACCTTGATCAATAGTAGAGAAAATGCCTTATAGCTGGATCTCATGGAGGCATTTCCCCAACAGCCCCACATGGGTTTTATTATATAAATTAATACTAATCAAAACAAGACAATAGTTATAAGTACACAATCTAAATTCTATTACGTGACTATTAAGTTAATCCAATATGTGAAACATTTTCTGAAAAACTGTTAAGATCTGAGTTAGGACCCCCAAACTGTGTTAGAAGACAGATGTAGCAATAATTTTTACAACCCCAGTATTCTAGCACAATGCAAGAGAATAATAGGAGAATTGAGAGATCTATGGTAGATGAAGCAGGATATACTTAGAAAGATTCTATCTTAAATAAAGTTGAGGGCAAGGGCAAACACCCAAAACTGTCCACAATCCTTTACAAAACAACAATGCCATCATTCTTACTTGCCTCTGTCTTTTGCTGTCTCTCCTTCACTCATACACACACCTCCACCCACCCCCAGACCATATATATACATACACACAAACACACACACACACACACCACTTGGAAATGTCTAAGTATTATCTATCATCTCTACTTTTGAGTTGTAAATTCAATCTGTTATGAATTTGCCTTGCAAAGATCATATGCCTCAGTATAGGGGAATTCCAGGTCCTTGAAGCAGGAATGGGTGGTTCGGGAGCAGGGCGAGGAGAGTGTATGGGGTCTTTGGGGATAGCATTTGAAATGTAAATTAAGAAAACATGTATTAATAAAAAATAAGAATGTAAATGTGCTATTTTCTAAATTAGTGTTAATAATTATATTGTAATATTTAATATATGAATGTGCTAGGTTAGATCCTTTAGATAAGAGTCTACCGTTCATTCTTGGTTATTAATAGATACAAGAATCAGACTCAAAGTTCAATATTAAAACCAATCAACACATTAAATTATAAGGGATTAAAAACAAGTTCCAAAATAAACTTTAATATTTTCAGATAATTTAAAATCAATTCTATTTTTTCTCATTCACAATATTTTGCATCATAAGTTCAGCTGCTATAAGAACTAGCCTCTACTCAATGCTCAACACTTCATTTACCACATTAATAGACGATCAGGAATATTTCATCCTTGAGTAGTTGATTAGTTTGTTGAAATAATAATTTATCTCAATCTGCAAATTACCTGTTAATATATACACACATTTACAACATCCTGAAATTTAACAAGTGTTTAGAAGTAGTAGCTAGGCTTTAAGAATGCATGCATTCTGAAATTATACCTATTAAATCAGTAATGCTTGTCTTTGGAATTGGGCAGAGAATTTGTTATTGATAGTGCTGAGAGAATATTATCCTTAATATACATTTCAAAACTTACACAATCATTTGACACTTGTGTATGCGGTTTAAATGTACAAAATAAGATGTATACATAAATCTCTTACCATTTGTAAACTTAAATAAAAATAGAAACAATTTACAACAAAAATATTAGCCCGGTGATCACCTACATATAGCTGTATACATGTAAAAGGTGTACCTGACTTAGGAGTAACTAATAAGGTGGCTGCATAAACAATGTGAACTAATTTTCATGTTACTGAGATAATTTTTCTTTGCAGTAATCATTTTCTTAAGTATTTACAAACTTTTACCTAACAATGGCCTGTAAAAGTTTGCCTGTTATTAAGCCATTTTTTAATTGGCTGATGTTTTTCATATTCTTGAAGACTTCCTTAAATTTCACTGACTTAAAGACAACATTAGCAATAAAAACGGTTCTTGAAATTCATACCTGCTTGGGATATGAAATAGGATGAAACTTTAACCTTGACATAAATGTCATGAATTTCATTAAGCCAACTATCTAGTCTTTTCAGATAGTTGAATACAAATGTGATCCTTGTTAAAATGCATATTAATGTTGCTATGAAATGATGTATCATTCAACAACTAGAATTATCTGGCTACTTATCTCAAAGAGCCCAATACATCTCGGAAATGAACATTTTGTCCTTCATCTGTTGCCTGTAATTCAGTGCTTTGATGAAGATCAGTACATTTATACATGTAATGGTATATGTTGCAGTTATCACTGAAAGAAGATCCATTATTATAGTTTGCAAATTACCAATCCTCCTTCACAATTGTTTAGTAATTTTGTGAAATTGGAACATCAGGAGAATCATTTAAACACTGTATCTAGGATTTTTTTTTACTCTATTTACAGAAAAGATATTGTCTCTAAAATCATCTATTACTAGCTAACAAACATTTTTCATAATATAAAGATAGTTAGAATTTCCCTGTAGACCATTCTCATTAAATCCAAAGCACAGACCAACTTACATGCCCAGGTTATGATCCACCAGCATAATTTTACAATAGAAGACCCACTTGAAATATTGCAAAAACATGTTTCTTTCTTTCCCCATCTGGTATACTCCATTTTTATACATTCAGAGGTTACAAAGTAAGAACCATTATTTAGTTCCCTTCTCCCATCCACATGGACTTAATTTTGTCACTCTGGTCAACATCTTTGTTTTTCAGTATGAAACTACAAATTTAATATTTCGTATTCAGTAATTTAAAAGATGCTTTCTCTAACTTAGATATATATCCATTAGAAGCCTTAGTAATTTTGGACATTATTTTGCATACTTTGTCCTACAGTCAAATTATTACTGCTAATTGCAACATAGCTATTAATTTGCTTCAGTAGTATTCATGAAGTGAATACTGCTTATCTACTTTTTTTATAAAACTCAATCTGTTGCTCATTTTTGAGCCTCCATGCCATAATTACAGCATAAGAAACAAAAAAAAAAAAGTATATGCAACTGACCTTTAGATTTGATTCAGTCCTGGATAAATAATTCGGTTTTCAGCATGCTTTTTTTACTTTCAAGCATAACTGGTTCCTTTACAAACAAACCTTACATACCTTCATTGTTAGGAATTAAAAGTGGGCACTAAGTGTGTGTCGGCCTTCCAGGCAGACTACACTGTACCTCAAAAGCATGACTGAATTCCAGCCAGATCACATAGACCCGGAAGGTTTTTGGATATGATCCCTTGCCAGGGTGGCTGTATTGCTGGATTTAAATTTCTCTACAATGATTAGTGTCTTTTCATAATGAAAGTTAACTCTGAACTAGATTTAAGTTTGGAGAATTACTGCAAAGATAATCAACTTCCATCCTCTAATATTGTTGATATGTTACTGGATAATTGTTGAAGTAATTCCCCATCCAAAATAAACCCAGGCAATGACAACACAACACAGTTAATGTAATTACATGCTGTTCACCTAGACTGGGTAGATCTACAGCTACACTAACATCTTCCACATCAGTGAGACCCTTAGAACTTGCGGTTTCTCCAGACCATGTGCTTCTGCTCCACTTTTCTTCTTCTTCTTCCTCCTCCTCCTCTGCATCTTCTCCTTCTTCCATTTTTTCCTTCTTCCTCTCTTCACCTTCCAAGCCACCTTCCCTTTTATCTGCCTGATCATCAGCTTTCCTTTATTTTACAAATTAAGGTTGGAAGCAGATTTACAGGAAATGACCCCAGTGCTAACTCATTCCTAGTTTGCAGCCACACACTGGAGAAAAGAATTACCATCAAATATAATTAGCCCCAGGGCTATCCACAACAGATAATATTTTATAAAAAGTTATTTTGAATTTAAATATATACATCTATTCAAATTAAACAATATAGTTTAAATGTGTACAATTTAAATACACATAGAAAATTTGAATGTATGATATTTACAATATGTGATTTATACATTTAAATATATGTGTATGTGTGTTTATATATATTTAATTATACATACACACACATGTACACCCCCCCCCCACACACACACACACATATGTGATTTTAAAATTTTGTCCTTGTCCTGGTTGTTAAGCAGCCAAGCTCATGAAACTTTATGGGTGTAGTTTTTCTGATGTTCCCAGGATATAGAATTTTACAGCAAACTTTCTCTCCCTCTGGTTCTTACAATCTTCCACTCCGTCTTCTGCTATGATACCTGACCTTAAGCACAGGAGATGAAGTAGGTCTTAGTTGGGACTGCATACAACAGGGTTTCCTTTGCATTTTTAGTAGTATACATATTTTTTAGTTAGAAATATAGGTCCTTTGATCCACTTAGACTTGAGAACTCCACATAAAACCAGAGACACTGAAATTTAGAGGAGAAAGTGGGGAAAAGCCTTGAAGATTTGGGCACAAGGGAAAAATTGCTAAACAGAACAGCAATGGCTTGTGCTGTANNATCAAGANTTGACAAATGGGACCTCATAAAATTGCAAAGTTTCTGTAAGGCAAAAGACACTGTCAATAAGACAAAACGGCCACCAACAGATTGGGAAAGGGTTTTTAAATCCTAAATCTGATAGGGGACTAATATCCAATATATACAAAGAGCTCAACAAGCTGGACTCCAGAAAGACAAATAACCCCATTAAAAAATGGTCTACAGAGCTAAACAAAGAATTCTCAACTGAGGAATACCAAATGGCTGAGAAGTACATGAAGAAATGTCCAACATCCTTAATCATCAAGGAAATGCAAATCAAAACAACCCTGAGATTCCACCTCACACCAGTCAGAATGGCTAAGGTCAAAAATTCAGGTGACAGCAGATGCTGGCGAGGATGTGAGAAAGAGGAACACTCCTCCAATGTTGGTGGGATTGCAAGCTTTTACAGCCACTCTGGAAATCAGTCTGATAGTTCCTCAGAAAATTGGACATAGTACTACCGGAGGATCCAGCAATAACCTCCCCTTGGCATATATATGCAGAAGATGTTCCAACTGGTAATGAGAACACATGCTCCACTATGTGCATAGCAGCCTTATTTATAATAGCCAGAAGCTGGAAAGAACCCAGATGTCCCTCAACAAAGGAATGGATACAGAAAATGTGGTACATTTACACAAGAAAGTACTACTCAGCTATCAAAAACAATGAATTCATGAAATTCTTGGGCAAATGGATGTATCTGGAGGATATCATCCTTAGTGATGTGACCCAATTACAAAAGAAGTCACTAGATATGCACTCACTGATAAGTGGATATTAGCCCAGAAACTTAGAATACCCAAAATACAATTTGCAAAACACAAGAAAATCAAGAAGGAAGGCCAACGTGTGGATACTTCATTCCTCCTTAGAATAGGGAACAAAATACCTATGGACAAAGTTTGGAGCTAAGATGAAAGTCTGGATCATCCAGAGACTGCCCCACCCGGGGGTCCATCTGATAATCAGCCACCAAACACAGACACTATTGCATATGCCATCAAGATTTCGCTCCAAGTACCCTGATATAGCTGACTCTTGTGAAGTCATGCCAATGCCTGGCAAATACAGAAGTGGATGCTCACAGTTGTCTATTGGATGGAACACAGGGCCCCCAATGGAGGAGCTAGAGAAAGTACCCAAGGAACTGAAGGGGGCTAGAACCCTATAGGTGGAACAACAATATGAACTAATCAGTACTCCCAGAGCTCATGTCACTAGCTGCATAGGTAGCAGAAGATGGCCTAGTCGGCCATCATTGGGAAGAGAGGCCCCTTAGTCTTGCAAACTTTATATGTCCCAGTACAGGGGAACACCAGGGGCAAGAAGTGGGAGTGGGTGAGAAGGGTAGCAGGGCAAGGGGAGGGTACAGGGAACTTTTGGGATAGCATTTGAAATGTAAGTAAAGAAATTATCTAATAAATAATGGCTGTTATAAAAAAAAAAGAAATATAGGTCCTTTATCAATTATGCTTTTTTAATGCTTTTTCACGTTTGATAGTTTGTTTTTCCCATTCTACTAGGGTAATATACAATTAAACTTTGAATTTTAATAAAATATAAATGTAATTAAAATAATTTTAAATATTTTTATTAGTACTACTATTAATGTTACTGTTATAGAATTAGATTCACATAAGATGATGAACCTCTTCTTATGTTTTAAATAATTTTTATAATTAGGCATTTTATATTTTTATCTATACTGCATTTTGAGTTAACATTTTTATGAAATTCTAGATCTAAAGTTTGTTTTTAACATTGGTTGTATAGGTTTTTATTTATCCCCAAATTAAAACAAATTCACAGTTCAATAATACTAAATCTTCATAGAGTCTCAGATATCTACTGATTTATATAAATATTTTATAATTTTTATCTGTGAATTCCTTTTTCATATAGAGATCCTATATATACTACACCAATTAATTCTTAAATATTTCATATTTCTTGTTATAACTTTAACTTTATATTTTTTTCTTTTTCCAAGTGATTTTGCTGATATGTACTAATGCTTTTATTCTGAATTCTCTTTGTTAATTTCAAGAGATCATTAATATTAGTATCATTTACTCTGTCAGAGTGCCTAGGTACACAATAATGCCATCAAGAAGTAGCAACAACTTTTTCTTTTTTGCATTTTTATTACTTTTTATATGGTATATTTTGATCCTGTTTTCCCTTCCTTAACCCCAGAATAACCTTGCTGTTTACAAAACTTTATGTGAATTCCTCTCTCTCTCTCTCTCTCTCTCTCTCTCTCTCTCTCTCTCTCTCTCTCTCTCTCTCTCTCTCTCTCTCTCTCTCTCTCTCTCTCTCTCTCTCTCTCTCTCTTTCTCTCTCTGTCTAAAGAGATGGTTTATTTCACACAGTATTTATTTCAGTTTCTTGCTTTATTGGCCAGTAGAATAATAATTAAGGGTGATACACAACAGCCTTGAATTGGTCATAGTTAGCTATGGATATATTTTTAGGATTGCTAGCAAGTGTTCCTGAGCCCACTGAAGAAATGACCTTTGTCTAGCCTTTGTGTATATAGTTTTGTAACTTCATGTTTGGCTTTGGCAAATGATTTTTCTACACCTACTGATATGCTTAGAAAAATCTTATTTTTCTAGTTTGATTCCTTGGCTGAATTTTTGGATGGGAAAGTGACTTTGCATACCAAAAACATCATTCTTCATTGTTGAAACAAGTATGTTACACATTACCAATCAATTTTGCTGGTCTTTTGTGAAGGCCATGGTGTGATTTTAGGGAAAAGATTATTTTAGAGCTATGCAGATTTGCAATATATCCATTTAATTTTGATGTCAGGACAAAGCCCATCTTAGGAAATTAATACAGAAATGTATTTGGTTTTACATTGTAGAATAATTACTGTCACCGTGGTTGTGAGTTTTGTATTCCTTGAGGCTAATGAAGCTGTAAATATTCATAGGTGCTTAGAGGCTAATGTTTTAGAAGTACAATTTGAGTTTGGCCTATGTTTTGCCAGAAAATATACTCAAACATTTCACTTTAAAAGAGTATTTTCTCTCCACTTCTACCACCAACTGACTTTCTAAGACTTTCTCTTCCAGTTTGTTTTATTGCATTTTGTTGTGATCCTTGAGATAGTCTTCACGTTTTAGAAGAAGTGATATTATTTGTTTGTTTGCTTACCAACTGTGAAATTTTATTAGTCACTAGAACATTTCTTAATTTGTTGTGAAGAATTATGATCATTGAGACTTTTTTAAACTTTTTTCTCCATTAATTTATTTAATTTACATCCAGATGGCATCCCCCTCTTCCTCCTTTTATATTAATTGTATATTTTTCTTGTAAGGCTTGTTTTTTGTCTTGTGAGATTCCTCAGTTCATCATTTGTTATAGTTTGGTATACTTTCCAGCCATCCAAATGTCTTATTCCGTACTATGCTGCCTTTTTCATCTTATGATATTAAAATTAGATCTCTGTTTCCTGTTTTGTGAGGTTTCAGGTTCCAGATATGTTTCTGTACATACTAACTTATTTCCTGTTCAGTTTCAGGAATTTGTACTGAAATCTCATGATGCATATTTATCAGCCTTGAATCCCACCAATGTAATGATGAATGGCAAACCCAATCGGTTTGCAGGGGAGCAGGGTGGGAGGGAGGGTATAGGGGACATTTGGGATAGCATTTGAAATGTAAATGAAGAAAATATCTAAGAAAATAAGTTAAAAAATGAATTGTTGCTTTATTCCTCACATTATATATTCCACTATGTCCTATCATTTTCATGTCATTTTAACATTAATCATCATTATCGAAAGTCTGATAACCCATCAGCAATGTCCTTATACTTAATCTACACTTAGTGATTCCTAAGCTCATTTGTTCAGTTGTTTGATTTTCATTTTGATCCCAATTATAGGTTTTCAGCAAAGCTAATAATGGTATTTTCAGTAATGAGACTTGATGTAAATATGAATCTCTTTCAAATAATATTAATCTGATAGAAGAATAATTTTGTTTAATATATGCTATTTCCCAAAGAATCCTTCAGAAAGACTGTCTTGTAAGTCTTAAGTGATAATTCCCTAATATTGTAATGGTTCTCTGCTCATATTGAAGTCTGAGAGAGTTTTCTTTACTTTTTCAATGGTATTATAATTGCCATGTGCCTCTAACATCTGTCGTTTCTGTTTTGAAACCTACCATAGCTTGCCCTAATCTTGAATATGATGAAGATTATGTGGGACTGAAATACACACAACAGTATAGAATACATTTGGGAAAAATCTTTCTTCTACAATATAGGTTAATTATGTGATTTTTCCTAGGAGATATTCAACTTTGGTTCACCCCAAACATGACATTAATAGCAAAATAAGAAATGTTTCTCCTTAAGTGTGTCTTGGTCAGCTAGTTGTTTATTTGGTTTAGAATAGAATAGACACATAGGTAATGTTCAGGATAAGTGCTTGAGTGATTCAAAAAGCAGCTATATCACTGCAATTCCAATACAAGTATGGATGATAACTCCTAAAATCTGTATCCCTGATGCTCTCTGAACATCACTGGGCAATATGAATCTCTATTTCCCGGTGAATCTCTGGGGGCTCTTCATGGTATTATCCCTCAGGGATTTTCAGAAGAAAGATAAAATGCAGTGCCTCCTCTATGACAAATAACATGTATTTTCCTGTTCAAAACCCAGTTCTCTTTCTGTCCCACAACTTCTTGTGTCATTTGTGAGTTTTAAAGTTTACTATCCTAGTAGCTTTAGCTACAAAGAAGCCAATGTTACCTATGACCTTTGGCATTATTCTGGCCTTGATTCATGAGAGGTTAAGGAGCAGTCAGGTCTGGTGGTACACATGTAATCCCAGCTATTTCGGAACCTGAGGCTGGTGGATCACAGATCACATATACACTCTGCGCTGCAGGCAGTTGAGTTCAGTACTGACAAATAGAACAAGAAAATCAAGTGTGAGGCCATTCAGAACAGGAAAACAGCATGACACGGAACAAGACCAAATTGTTTTCTTTGTGAGTATGAGTAGCTTGTTCAGCTTTTCTAAGCCAATGTTAATGTTCACATTGAGATCTTCACTTTTTTTCTCTTCTCTATGAAATGAATTGCACTGAAAGCCAATGTCATCCCCTGAAGAGACTAAGCTATAGTTTAATATGTACATAAATGGGAACATATAAAAGCTTTATTGTTATTTAACTATATTTCTTTCTGACTCTTCAATATCAGAATGAGTATATCTGCTATATTATTTCTCAAAGCTTTGGAAAAATAATTCCATATGTTTGCAAACATAGTTTAAGAAGTAACATGTTTATGATATTTATATCCATGTTTTTGTTGCTTAGAATAACCACATGAATATTCTGTAACATTGATCTTTCACTCACTGTTTATACAAACTAAGTATTAAGAGGAATAAAGTTGTCTTTTAAAAGTACTCCTGAAAAGATTTATTTTGGACCTGTTGTGCATTTTTTTGGTGAGAAATGAAAATAATGATATTAAATATATAAATACAAGTAAGAGGTCTTTGTATTAGAACAATTTTTAAGAAAGCAACAAAAAAGTATTAAGAATATAGCCCATAGTTAGAATTTCTGCCTAACTCTGACCTAAAAACTGTAGAAGAGACAGAGAAAAAGCCATTCAAGGATACAGTAGAGAGAAGTGGTAGAGAGACAGGAGAGGGGAATCTAGGCAGTGGTGATGGAAACAAGGATGGTTTGCAGTACAAATTTGCTCCCCCCCCTTTTTTTTCAGAAACAAACAAACAAACAAAATCCCCAACTGGCCTTGTCTTAGGGTTTCTTCTGTTGTTCTTAGGATCACTCTCCATGAGCTATAGATAAAAATCAAATGTCTACCCAATTATTTTTCAAAACATTGTCAATCTTGGAAAAGTCTTCTAGAAAATATAAATAAAAATTTCAAGACCCTTTGGTGAATTGAAAAAGATAAAGACAAAACCATGCTATAATTTTTTAGTTATGTCATGTTGTTCAAAGTAGTATATATCTATGTATATTGGCTACACTGAGAAGTGTTAAACACCAAAGACTAAGACAATAAGATCAATGATGACTTAATCTCTTCCAATGGTGATCACGACATCATGACATTAATACCTCAGGACATCAGTAACATGATTAGTAGAAATAGTGAGCAACATCAAGGCTAAAGTATTTGTGATAATATTTTGAAACCTATGATATTTTCGAATGTAACACAATATATAGAAATATCTCATATAGCTTACTGGAAGTAATTTTACTGTTTTTAAAAGAAATAAATTCTTTGTATGATTTTTCTACTTACTTTTTATAAATGATTTAATGGTTAGCAGCTAACCTTGGTTAAAATTTATGTATATGTATCTATCTATCTATCTATCTATCTATCTATAATCAGTATAGCATACAGATTGGTTTTCTTTCTCCCTATTTTTCTATCAAGAGTAAGAATAATAGTATTCACTGATATGTTTTGTAATATTGAGAGTGAGTTCACATTTTACCACAGCATGGTGAAATCTTTAAATCTTTACTAAGTCATAAATTCAATTAGTGTGCTTCAAGGTTGACAGATCATTGAGAGTACCTGTATAGTCTACATTAGACCAATATGTTTTAACATTATGATTTACATACTGCATATAAATATATCAAGTAAGCTTCATTCACATGAAATGAATAGGAAATCCTGCATAAAATTCATTGGAAATAAAGTTACTACAAAGATGCAGTTTGGTGAATGGAAGACCAACATAAAGAAAACTATCTGAAAATATCCCTTGGGTGGGGTTCACCAGTGCCATGAAGCATGAGGACTAAAGCTTGACTACTGAGCATCACCCGAACAAATTCCTGTACTTCTATGAGGTAAAGAGGAGATTCCAGGAGTAAGCTGACTTAGTTTACACTACACTGTACTAATCAGCAGGTCTACACTAATCAGTAGGTTTGGGGTTAAAGTGAGAGAGATCCTGTCTCAATATATCATGTAGGAAGTGATTGAGAAAGACCCCTAGCATCAAACTCTGGCCTCCACCACTCCACCACACACTCCACTTTCATGTTCACATCCATATGCATCACACACAATATATATGTAATTATATATTAATTACAAATACTTACATATAATTCTTTCTTTCTCATATATATAGCACATATATACATATGTGTATATATATATATATGTCCTCAAGTATCATATATCATGTGAGCAGCTTAAATTATATTTTTTTATCGACAATAAAGTTTCAATAGAAAATGCAGTAAGGAAACTTGTTAATGATTTGGAGAAAAAAAAGTATATTGTGCTTCTAATTGGAAAGAAAGAGGCAGCTACACATGTTTACTTGGATGCATTCTGCAGAAAAAATATCTCCCTATGATTGACATTAATGGAAGTGTCACATATGTATTTGGGAGAAGGAATCTTCCTAATTAGTGTCTCCCTCACATACATTTCATCTCATATGGTTTCTTTGATGAGCTGTATCAGCAGTACAGTTTTAGAAATGTTTACTACTAAAAGAATGCATCACGAAAACATTTCTTCTTTTGCATTTAGCAAGAAATGCAGTGTAATTTCATGCATAATTAGAGCTTAAATGATGCTGCTAAAGTACATAGTACAAAAAGTGAGCATAGGCACTTCCTAGTCCGGTATTCTCATCCCTAAAATTTAAAATTATACATCATATAAAGTGAAAAATTAAAGTAAATTAGAAAACATCACTGGGTATAGACACTGCTTTTAATCTATTGATTTAAATTCTGCAAAATATGTAAAAAAGCTTTCCCATTGAAAACTACAACGTTATATCTTTTAATCATTTCTAAATCATTAGTCAAAGACCTGGAAATAAATTTTGTCAAATAAATTTATAATGAATCATGTTATTAAATTGCTAATTAGTATTGCTTTGAGTTATATTGGTGATATTGTAGTGCACTGTTCTTAAGTGTCATTGATTTTAAAACCTTTTGAAATATTTAGACTTCAATTATAAGGGAATCATTAAATATGCCTATCCTTGAGAGATCTCTGAGGTATATATTCTTCATACATGTGTGAAGAATGAAGTTTCTTAGAGTGTTTTGAGTTCCTGGGCACTTTCCCTTTTCATTCCTCATTCCCTGCCACATTTGGTTTTTATTTTATGACAGCTGTCATTTCTACTGTAAGAATTTTCTCAAAATACCTATGCACAGTATCCTGTATCTTTCTAAACCAAATAATATCCTCCCAGACATGTTTACTTCTTGTCCTGAAGTCTGATATCTATACTTCTGGCATGGAAGAAATTTAAATTGGAGATAGAAATATGATTTCTCATAACAAAAATCTTAAAATAAAGATATTATCTTTGATTATACAGATCAGTCTTATACTATCATATAGATTTATAAAATAGATTGTGGGCACAGGGAGACAGTGTTCCATCAATGTTCCATGAAAAAATAACTGACTTTCAAAAGTAAAGAAAGAAAAGATTTTTCTCTGTGGATCTCAGAAGGAATTCCAATACTTTGATTGTAGAACAATAAAATCTACTCAGGACTTCCTGTAACCAGAATGTAAAACTATAAGCTTTTGTTATTTATGTCATGAGCCTTCAGAATGGCAGTAACAGGAAATGATTACAATTATTTTGAATTAATAACTAGTAAATTACTAATAGCTACATATGCAACACATTAATGTTTTCTAGACATGCTGATAATAATGAGAACAGTATGATTCTGACTTTTATGGATCTTCTCTCTGAACTACATAGAAATCTATATTTGGTTTCAAGGTTTCAGGTTTTGTTTTGTTGTTTTGTTTATATTTTACTTATTTTAATGTAAGTACACAGTCACTGTTCACAGACACACCAGAAGAGAGCATCAGATCCCACTACAGATGGTTATGAGCCACCAAGCAGTTACTGGCAATTGAACTCAGGACCTTTGGAAGACCAGTGAGTGCTCTTAACCTCTGAGTCATCTCTAGAGCCCTGTGTAGCTCAGGCTGGCCTTGAACTCATGATGCTTCTGCCTCTGCTTCCTTCAGCAAATCCTGCTGGCATGTGCCACCACAATGAGCCAGGTTTTCTTTATCCCACATAGCTTTATATGGTTTATAAATATATGAATTCCATCTGCTTTTTGACTCTTAATATATCACAGACAGGTTTTCATCTTTTGTTACTAGTGTCCTACAAAGGCCTCCAGAAAAAAATATCTAAGCCATCCTTACTTATCTGTAACAGTATGTGTTCCCTTTGTCCAACAGAACTATAGAGTCATCAAACAAATACCTGAGATTAAAACAGCTCCTTCTTAGTTCTTTGGGAAATCTCAGTTTATTTCTACCACTGTTAAATTCAAAATAATAACTATATTACTATTTGTAAAATTTTGTGTTGCATGATTAATAGCTATCATTCTCAAGGTTTTCTTTTCAGTAGTTTTCATAATTTCCTCTCAGTTTGTTCCTAAAAATATTATGTTAGTAATTTCTCTATGATATAGATGAAGACACTAGTGTTCATAAAATGTAATAATGATCTGAAATGTTACCCAGGCAGATAATTTAGAAACTGCTCCTAACTCTATGTACATATATGTAAAGCCATTTACTCATAATTTACAATATTTACCCTCTTCTGCTTCTGGGGTGCTGAGAATTTAACAATTTTGCTCGGTCATGACCTTCCTGCTTTGAAAGACTAGCATTTAGAAGTATGCCTAAATAACTTAGAAGTATTTTGAATTATATTAATGACTGACTAGCCTTCAAATTACACAAGTCATCCTTTTTAATTTCTTCTCCCTTTCTTTGACTAAAGTAATACTAATCATCAACAGGATTAATCAATTTGAAACTTCAACATTTTACATTTAACTACAAAATCTAACTATATTATTATTCTTTAAATATAAATGTATTTCAGCAATTGGTCATCTAATGCCAAATGGAAAGCCCTGAAGACACAGAGTGATATTATACAGAGTGATATTATACATACTGGGCAGTTGATTCTAAGGAATCTGTGTCTATGCATCTATACATGTAATAACCATGTGAAAGAAGGTCAGGACTTTTAAAGATATCAAAGAGAGTCTTTCATGAAGATTTTGTTGGAGAAAATTGAAGGAAGAAATGTTGTATTTGTATTATAATATCAAAAATGTTTTGTATAAAAATATTCCTGATTTTCATGTTTCTTGAAACCATTTTCTTGGTTTTTGGATTCACAATTTTCAGAGAAACCAGCAGCATGTTGATCTCCAAAATGGCTGCACATGTTTGCACTCCCACCAGTAGTGGAGGAGTGTTGCATTGAACTACAAAAAACAAATAACTCAGACTGAGGTTACCCAGACCCAGAAAGCCAAACATGTTCTATACTTACTTCTAAGTGGAAATTCACTATAAAGTAAAGGATAAAGGAGCTACAATCCTCAGATGCAAAGAGGGAACTTAGCAAGGAGGAGTTAAGAGGGACACAAGGATCACCATTGGGGGCAGATGGGGTTGAAAACAACAGGGGATCAGTCTTATGAAGAGAAAGAAAATAATGTGAGAAACAACTGTAATCGGGGGATTTCTGGAGGTAAGGGGTAAACACGGGTGCAATGGAAACTCCATGCAATCTACATGAATTACCCTAGAAAAGACTCCTAATACTGGAGGGCACAGAGCCTGAACTAGGCATCTTCTGTAACCAAGTAAGGTCTCAGGTGGAAGGAGTGGGACACCAGCGCACCTGCAGTCCCTTCAAAAGCTTGCCAGTAAGGATGACACTTGCTTGTCTATTCCAACTAAATTTTACCCATGGTTTTTTGACAAAAATTACATGGAAATCTTCAACAAAAGTGTCTTACCATCAAGTTTTGGAGGGCATGAAGGAACACTAATTTTAACGAGGAGAAAAGAGCTGTACAACTGGACGTGGTTATGAATTCAATGTCTCTGGCTTCCTTGTGCTTCTGCACCTGTGACTTGCCCAACATGATGGTCCAACACTTGGAACCAGGAGGTAAAATAAAACCTGAAGTGAAAATTTCGGTGTCTTTAAAAACATAGTAATGTTGTCTAAATATGTTTTTGTTTCAGTCTTACATGTAGGATATGGGGTTGCATTACCTTTTCCAAAGCAGTTAACTATGATTTATCCTTATCTCTGGCAAGAGCATGATTTACCAGCTGAAGATAGTTTACATTTAGAATTATGGGGAACCTAGAGGGTGTATAAAGGGGCTCGAGCCCCAAGGGCTGCCACTGCTGCTCCTCCTGCTCTTCCTCCTCCTCCTGCATCTGCTGCTGTTGCAGTAGCAGGCTCCTACTGTTTCTGCTTGAGGGAGGCTGGTTGTTGGTTAGAGATACCCTGAGGATGAAGCTTGGACTTGTCCCAAGGAACTTGATGCCACTAATCAACAGGAAGTAGTATAATGAGATCCATGTCCCCTTTCTCCTCTAAAATTCCTTGTCTCCTTCCTAAGGTTGGGACATTGGAAGGGTAGAGACAGGTGCATTATTATAGCCTAGCATGATAGATGAAAAGAAATACACTTATTTCCCCAGATATCAGTGAAATAGACCAATATGCTACTCTGCTTAGTAGAAACTACCTTTTCTACTTACTATTTTCTTCAGGTAGTGAAGAGAAATGTATCCATGCCACTCTCTGCTAGAGAAAACCTTGTGATAAAGCTGGACTATAAGACCTCTTAATGACTTTAAGGTCTGTGGTATGTTTCTAGTATCTAACATTACTTGGACTGAGCATGCTGATACATTTTAATAATCTTTGTGACAATAGTTTCCATATTAAATAATAGAGTAAGTGCTCTTGAATCCAACTGAGGCATTCAGACTTCCATGAGTTGAAGGCCATCCTGGTCTACATTACTAATTTAAGACATCTCAGGATGGCACAGTGAGATTGGCAAGGCCTCAAGTGGGGAAACTGAGACACCAACCCAGCCACAAAACCTTGAACCTACAGTTTGCCCTGTCTATAGAGTATTTTGGGACATGAGACTAGGTAAATCATCAACAAAGAGACATCATTCAGCGATGGATAAGCACACATCTAGAGCGCCACAGCCCAGCATTAGGTGAACCTCTGGAAGTCCTGCAGAAGATAGGGAAGAAGGATTGAAGGAACTAGTGGGATCAGGATCACACCAGAGCATATGTTTACAAGGGTAAAAGAAAGGAAACAAGGGAGATGGTGTTCTGATAAACAATTCCAACCAAATGGCTTGATAGAAAATTAACTCAAACAAATCAGTAGTCTTCCTTTATACAAATGATAAGCTAGTTGAGAAAGAAAATAGGGAAACAACACCCTATTTTAATATATAAGTAGTCACAGATAATGTAAAAATACCTTGGTGTAGCTATAATCAAACAAGTGAAAGATCTGAGGACAAGAACTTCAAGTCTCTGAAGAAAGAAATCAAAGAAGACCTCAGAAGATGGAAAGATCTCCATGTTCATGGATTAGTAGGATTAACAGTGAAAATGGCCATTTTACCTAAAGCAATCTACAGATTCAATGCAATCTCCATCAAAATTCTAGCAAAATTCTTCACAGACATGGAAAGAACTCAACTTGACATGGAAAATTAAAAGCCCAGGATAGCAAAAAACAATTCTCAACAATAAAAGAACTTCTGGAGTAATCAGCATCCTTGAACTCAAGCTGTACTACAGAGCTATAGTGATAAAAACCACCTGATATTGGTATAGAGACAGACAGATTGATCAATGGATTAGTATTGAAGACCCAGATATAAGCCCACTCACTTGTGGACACTCAATCTTTGACAAAGAAGCCAAAGTCAATCAGTGGATGAAAGAAAGCATCTTCAACAAATGGTGCTGGTCTAACTGGTGCACTGCATGTAGAAGAATTCATATTGATCCATATTCATCTCCTAGTTCAAAGCTCAAATCCAAGTGGACCAAGAACCTCAACATAAAGCCAGATACAATGAATTTGATAGAAGAGAAAGTGGGAAAGAGCCTCGATATCATTGGCACAGGGGAAAATTTCCTGAATAGAACACCATGGTTCAGCCTTTAAGATCAACAACTGAAGTTGAAATTCTTCTGTAAGGAAAGGACACTGTTAATGGCAAAATGTTAACAACAGATTGGGAAAAGATCTTCACTAACCTTACATATGATGAGGGCTACTAATATAATAACACATATATGACTTTCCTCTGAGAGGCTCTACCAGTAACTGACAGACAAATGCATATACTTTCAGCCAACCATTGGATTCAGGTCGAGAACCAATATGGAAGAGTTTGAGGTAGAACTGTAGGAGCTGAAGAAGATTACAAACTCACAGGAAGAACAATAGGGTCAGCTAAGCTGGACCCCTTAGAGCTCTCAAAGACTAAGCAAAAAACCAAGGAGCATGCAAGGGCTGGTTTGTGGCCCTGGGCACATATGTAACAGAGGACTACCTTGCATGGCCTCAATGGAAGAGGTTGCACTTAATCCTGTGAAAACTTGATGACCCAAGGAATAGGGATTCTGGTGGAAGTGAGGTGGGGGTGGGTGGGCAGGTAGGGGAGCATGCTCTCAGAGGTCAGGGGAAATTGGATAAAGAACTCGAAATGGGACTAGGAAGGGGGGCAACTTCAGGAATGTAAATAAATAAAACAATGTAATAAAACAATATTGTAGTATGGATGGGGAAATGCAAATTCTTCTGAACATGAAAATTGCATGTTAATGAAATAAATAATTCAAAATATAAATTCTTCCTTAAATGGGATGATACATTTTGAAACCAATACAAACAATTAAATTAAAAAATGAAAAGATTAAAAAATGGAAGAAACAGAAGGGAAGAACATTATTAAGAAGTATGAGACAATTACCTTTTAAAACTTAATTATCAAACACATTCTTCTAACTCATTCCGAGTGAGTGGCATTTTGTGGTACTCTGCTGGAACATAATTGAATCCAATAAGAGTGGTTTAGTTTCAAATGGCACTAAAGCAAAAAAATGTGTGGCTCAAAACATATCGGTATGTTTTTGTTACCTAAGAAGGACTCTGGGGGCCATTTTAGAATGTCAGAAAATTGCTCAGAAACTTTAGTACTCATTGTCATTCGTTCCTGCCATTCTTAGCATTTTGGTATTTTTAGTCATGTGATTGTCGTTCTGTGTTTTAAAAATTAGCCACTAGCTTCAGGAACTTTGTCTAAAAATGAGGTTAAAATAAAGGTGTACATATCAGTGCCAACATTACTTATATGGATATAAGGGATATGTAAGGGATAAAGGAAAAAAGAATGGAAAAGATTTCTTTATTTATTTCATCACATAAAGAATTTATTAGTATTCCATTCTACTAAGTGGAGGACAGTCTATAGTAGCATGTGTGGGAATCTGGAAAGAATCAATGGCACAGGTGTCAAGGGCTTAGTCTTTAGTTTTGTGTAAGTGGAAGGCAGGAAAACATTTACTCCCTTGGGGATATGGAGTTGTGTAACCATAGCCTCTATATCTCCCTTTTAGTTTTCAAAAGCTACAAGGGGAAATGTTTTCTTTGTTAAAAGGTCAAGACCACAACATACTGCCTTGCAACAGGCTCCAACAATTGGGATAACTAAGCTTAAAGTGAAACCAGGGGCCAATATAAATTTGTCCTATTAATTTCTTTGCTTGAGATACTTTGTTACGGTAAAGGACAACAAAGTAACACAGGCCTCCCCAGCATGGATATTATCATAACTACTTGAACAAAGACAATTAAAATAAACCTCAAGCATTTGTAGAAATTAGTGGTGCAATGTAGCTTCCTTCTAAAAGGAAGAATGTTCACTGAACAATGGTAGCACTGATACAGGGTAAAGGGGTCACAGAGCTTTGTGAAGTTAGGAGGAAGAAACAAATATTTTGATTTTTTTGTTGTTGTTGTTGTTTTTTGTTTTGTTTTTCGAGACAGGGATTCTCTGTGCAGTCCTGGCTGTCCTGGAACTCACCACCGCCCGGCTAATATATTGATTTTTAAATGAATATTTTGGATCAACAATTGCCAACTCGAAAACCTTGAGTCATCTTGTAAGAGGCAGCTTCAAATGAGAAAATGTTTTCATCTTATTTTGCGGTAGGTAAGTTTAGGAGGCATTTTGTTACAGACTGACATGGAATGGCCCAGCAAACTGGAGGTGGCTGCAACCCCTGTGAAAGAAAATTGGGCAAGCCATAGTAACCAAACCAGGAAGCAGCCCTTTTCTTCAATAACCTCTTCTTCAGTTTCTGCCTCCAGGTTCCAGCCTTAGTTCTTTTCCTAATCTCCCTGTATAACTTAGGACAGCCATATGCTGAAGTAAAGCCTTCCTTCCCCACACTGCTTGCTTCACTCATGGTCTTTTATCAAGGGAATACAAAGTGATTCTAAAACACTGTATAACTACTGAATTTTGCAAATGGCAGGAATTCATTCGCTAGTATCTACAAGACCCTAGGAACTCAATCTCTCATATTAGCATAGATGATTAAAGGATACAGATTTAGTGTAATACTTTGAAAGTGTATACACAATTTAAGAAACAGAAAACAACAAATTCATTCTGGGATGCTCAATGCCCTTTCTTTAGTTACCTCACTTAAGATCACAGCCAGGGAATGGCTACACTTCCAGAGAGCTGGTCTATCCATCTCAGTTAACATAATCACAATCATTTGAAACAGACATGGCAGGAGGCCGATCTCCAGGTGATTCTAAATTTTGTTCAGATGATAGCACTAATCATTACAATGCCCTAGTACAGAGGCTATGAATTTTAGGAGTCATTTAGAACACCAAGTTTATAGACAGAAAGAGAGGTGCCTGCATCACTTTCCAACTGATATACCTTTGCCATCTGAAAACACTTATGACTCTATTCTTACACTTCCAGTTGGAGTTCTGAGTTTTTCCTGACAACTTTTCCACATTTAGATCTTAGATACCAATCAAAACTGAGGGTCTTTTTGTGAAGTTGTTACCTACCTAATTATCAGTTCAGTTCTCTCTTTGTATGCTTTAATTTCATTAAAGTAAGTGAATGTGATATTTATTTTAAATAGTTTTATTCTGACACCTAGAATAATTTGTTACTAACCAGAACTTGGATTTCTTGCCCATCCCATATAATCAACAACTGCACCAGCAAATGATTATGTTAATACACATTTATTATGTTAATATATGCTTATTCATTAGCAGCTCCACATGATAGTAGCATATATATTAAAATGTTCAGAAGAACATATTATTTCTAGAAAAATGAATCACTAAAATTATGTAAATAATAGAGGAGACTATAATGCAATGATTTCACAATAAATTATTTAAACTATGCCAACAGAGATTAATTCATCAATCACCTGATGAATGGACAAATGATAAGTATATTTTCTATTTTAACATTAAAATACAATATTTAGCCGGGCAGTGGTGGTGCACGCCTTTAATCCCAGCACTTGGGAGGCAGAGGCAGGCAGATTTCTGAGTTCAAGGCCAGCCTGGTCTACAAAGTGAGTTC
>NC_034597.1:101579852-101605749 GCF_900095145.1 Mus pahari
CCTGGCTGTCCTGGAACTCACTTTGTAGACCAGGCTGGCCTCGAACACAGAAATCCACCTGCCTCTGCCTCCCGAGTGCTGGGATTAAAGGTGGTTGGTTTTTTTGAGACAGGGTTTCTCTGTGTAGCCCTGGCTATCCTGGAACTCACTCTGGAGACCAGGCTGGCCTCAAAGTCAGAAATCCACCTGCCTCTGCCTCCCAAGTGCTAGGATTAAAGGCGTGCACCACCACTTCCAGCTTAAATAGGTGTTAAGATTATGTATATTTTGGTGTGGGTGTGTATATATATGTATGTGTACATACCTGTGATCATGTATACATAGGTACCATTTTTCAATAGTTGCCCACTTTGTTTTGAGACAATCTATTAGGTCTTGGATTTGGTGGGTAGCTAAACTGTCTTGCCAGTTAGCTCCAAAGATTTTCTTTTCTTCCCCTCCTCAGTGCAGAGTTTATAAGCTTAGACCATAAGGCTTGGGTTTGGGAGGTCATACTGGATTGCAAATACTTGCTGTCAAGAGACTTACAGACTGAGTTACTTCTCTTACCACAATTTTCGTTTATGTATCCTTTAGTAACTTTATCATAGTAATTTTACAATTAATCATTATGTTTATTTTTTAATGTGTAGTATTGCTATAACGATATAATTTTTATTTGGGTCTAAGAAATTTTATGTACTATAACTATAAATTCAATTATTGATATTTCTTATTTTTAAGATCTTATGTTTAAACACACACACACATTTAGAGCACACTTATCATGAAGACTTTTAAATACCTGATTTGTTTTACTTTCATGATATATATAGTTCAGTTCTATTATCACTCAGATAAATAATAATACTTATCTAGTTCTGAATTGTAGCTCTGTTGGAAAGATGTCTCCATCCATATGTCCTGCAGATAAGTCTGAAGAGAGATTTCTTTAATTAGTTGTTAATACCTGTATGGCAATTCCATGCTTGTTACCACACCTGGCAGGTGTTGCTGAATGTAAGCTAAGAAAGCCATGAGGAACAAGCCAGTAAGCAAGATTCCTCCATGGCTTCTACTTCTTTCCTGCTTCCAGGTTAATGCCTTGAGTTCTGTCCCTGACATTCTTTGATGATGGAGCATTGTGACATATATTTGTTCATGGTATTTCATCACATCGATAGAAAACTAATTAATATAATGACTTTTTAGGTAATATTGCTTTCCTCTCCATTTTGTTTTGAAAATTTTTAGTCCTGTTATTTGGTTACTACTAATCAATAGTTATGATATATATGCATTTGTTTGTGTATGTGTATATGTGCATATGTGCCTACTAATGAGAACATTTAGTATTAGTATTGCTTGTGAATCCATGTGTATAAGGATGAGTTAAGGATTAATTTAAAATTGATTAACTTTCCAGAGAACATACCCTTCAAGGGAACTAATTCTTCCTCTCTCAAATGCAGTTGACTATCTTTGGCTCTTTATTGAGGCCTTTTAGATTTCTCTGATCTATGCTAATATTTAGTTTTTGTTTGTTTGTTTGTTTTAACTATGCAGGTATTATGTTGGTAGCCATATTGCTGATATTTCATGGGACAGCATTTTTGTCTTCTCTAGAAGACACTGGCAGATAAATCCTGGTACTTTGGCTCTTAATCTTTGTGATAATTCTCCTTTAAACTTTCTAGAGCTTTAGGTGTAAGGGTTTTTGTTTTTTGTTTTGTTTTGTTTTTGCAGATGTATGTATTGGTGCTGACTACCCCATGACCACTTACTCTCCACATCCTGAGGTGTTCTGTACTTTTATAATCTTCGCCACCCCTTGCAAAATGAAGTACATTTGATGATTGATGAAAGCTATCTTATCTGTAGACATAATAGTAAATATTTAGAATGAGCTTGAAATGATATAAGAATATTGAGGTGAGTAGGTTCTTTTCTTAGAACTTTGCATTTTCGAGCCATAAACATTTGGGTAGGTTACAGTGCTGGCACAAATACACCCCTATTGTAGACTTTCATACTAACTAGAAAGCTGTTTGTTATTCTCAAGATAAAAAGGCCACCATTTTACCATTGATAAGATCTTGCCAAACTGGTCCTTTACTGGAAGACACCAAGGGAAGGCGTATGGATGATGGAGTTCAGAAATAGTTGGTTTTTGTTTTTTGTTTTTGTTTTGGTTTTTGGTTTTTTTTTTTTTTTTTTGGCTTTTTCAGAATTAAATTGCATTATTTTATACTTGAGAGTAAGTTATTCTATTTTAGTAATGTCCATTTGTTGTGATGTATAGATTCTAATTCATTTATACAGTCTCAAGTTATTCTTTTATTTTGTACACACAAATTTCTGTTATCTTTAGTAAGGATGGAGAACATTCATGTCTGTTACTTATTTCTTTTGTGGTTTTCATTTATATTTTCACACGTTCTATTTGGTTATTAATTTTTATATCTACAAATATTGGGTAATTTAAATTCAGCTTCTCAAATAGTCACAAGAGTAGTTTCACATGTGTGTCTGTTAATGAGATATTGTAAGAGCTTGGACATTTTAGTCAAGTTATTCTTCAAACTTTCTTACTAAGGATTTTTTGTTTGTAAAATTCATTCCATTCTACATTTTTCTTTGCTTTAGGATTGAATTTTTTTTCCTCATTTTAAAACTCTAAGTCTCACTGCCCCTTAAAATTTTATATTAAATGATATGTAATTCAGACATCTGAAACTTTTAAACTCAGTATTTTGTCTCCCACAAATTATAGATTAAAATGTCCATTTTGGATACTCAACTTTTCAATTTAAAAATAAAGCAATTTTCAAAATTATTGAACATGTAAAAGAAGTTACAATTAGGTTTTAGGATGTAATGGTATATATAATACTGAATGTTATAAAAATAATTAAACCTATTATGAATTGATCAACAGAGAGAATCTTTCTCCATGTTTTAAAGTGTTCTGTTAGAACTATTATGGGTTAAAAATAACAAATTGGGAATATTCAAAGCAAACAGATTTCAGAATATTATGAAAGTTAATTGAGCACACAATTATGTCAGCAATAACTTTTTGATTAAATTGGTTCTCCTGAACTTGCCAAGTCATTATGAATCATTAAATCCTCAATCACTTGTGCAAATCTGTATTAACCAGCATCTTTTTTACTTTTCAGTGTCTAATTTTATGCATTAGTGATAATTGTACTGTAGTGTATATAAATATACCAATCATGGTGAGACAAGAAATGAGGTAATATGTATGAAAGCAATATGTAATTAAATCCAATTTAGACCATTTGTTTATTTTATGAATAACAGACAGACCTAATACTTTAAGCAATAAGCATTTTGATCAAAATGAATAAAGCATGCTTAGAATTATTTTTTTTTCACTAGCTACCGCTGTGACTCTGCAATGATTAAAATGACAGTCATTTTCCTCAATGAATCAAAAGATCTCTGACAGTATACTTTCAGAACTATGTAAGTCCAAATCTTATAAGTTATTTTATTCATCCTTTTCAGATAATCATTGCAATATACCTGGAAACAACTCTTAAGTGAGGCATGGAAGGGAGGGATCACCAGTTTACAAATCGGTGGCTTCTTGAATTTTAAGTTGATTATCTTCCTGGATTAAGAAAATTTATTTAGAAGATTAATTACATCTATTGTTGTCTTTGAAATTTTTAGTCTTACATATCTCCCAAACAATGGGAAATAGATATCTCCCGATATGCAGGATTCATTAGCTACCCATATAATGAATCTGGAGAAATTGTTCAATGCAGAAAAGCAAGTACTCTGCAAGCATGAGGACCTGAGTATGAATCTCAAGCACTCATTGAAAGAATTGAGCATGGTTCTGTGTGACAGTGACCCATATTTGAATTAGTAGGGGCAAGCTGATCACAAAGGTCCGCAGGACAGTCAAATAGAAGCAATGAAAGCCTAGGACAGGGGGCTAGGCTAGCATGACCCACCTGCATTGGGTAGATCTTGGGAAGCAGACCACGCACGAGGTGACTCTTAACTCTTGTCGCCGCAGGAGCTAGGCATGCCACTACAAGAAAACTCTTGCAAAGACCCCAGACATTCAGAGACATGGGCAGCCACTGAGAGGAGCAAGACAGTGGTGGAGAGATGGAAGAGGGCACACTGTGGGACACACTGTGACAAACTACAGTTTCCAAGATGATTTGTTTCTCTGTTGGGGAGGGGGATATTGTAAGAGTGGAGAGCAGGTATGAGAAGACCAGGAGATAAGTGAGATTGTGGTGGATGATGTGAAATTCACAAAGGACCAGTAAAGAGGTAGAACCTGCTTGGCATTTGTGTCGTTCTTCCCCGTCTCTGCCGGTCAGAGTTCGGGGGTCTGTGACAAAGAGGTTTTTTGTTTGTTTGTTTGTTTTGTTTTGTTTTTTTTATTGTTGAAGGAAAAAAAGAAAAGAAAAGAAATTGAGACCTAATAAGAGTGTGAAGATGACAAGGACACCGTCACGAAACTTCTAGGTTATCTATTAGTAATATCTGTATAGCTTACTTCTCTTTTGCTGTATTAAAACACCTTGACAAAAATGAACTCAAGGAAAAACGTGCTTTTTTTTCAATCACAATTCAAAAGTTTCACCCATCAAAATAGGAATAGATAGGCAGGGGGTGCTGACATAAGTTTTTAATTCCTGAAATTGGACAGAAGCTAAAGGCAGGTAGATCTCTGTGAGTTTCAGGCCAGCCTTGTCCATATAGGAATTTACAAGGCGGCCAGCAAGTCTCAAACCAAACCAAACCAAACCAAACAAACACAAACAAAAGAATAAACCAAAACAAAATCTAAGCCAAAATCAAAAAAGAAAGAAAGAAAGAAAGAAAGAAAGAAAGAAAGAAAGAAAGAAAGAAAGAAAGAAAGAAAGAAAGAAAGAAAGAAAACCAAACAATGGGAACGATGGGAATGGTTCAGCATCCCCAGTAAAGAGGAGGTGTTCTTGTACTCTGCTCTCTCTCCCCTCTTCAGACAGTCTAGGACCCAAACCCAAAGAAGAACCCCAGACAAGATCAGTCTTCCCACATCAATAATAAAGTCAAGTATTCTTCATAGACATTCTCACAAGTGTGCTTTGCAGATGGACTTTCCAAGATTTTCTTCCAGATGATTCTGCATCCAGTAGATTCTAGGTCCCATAGACCAAAATAAGGCATAAAAGAAAATCTGTTTAAAATGTCTTCCAGTTCAAGTTGCAAAGTGTGATAATGTAAGTGTGGTAATTAGGGTATGCAATGGAAATGCAAGTGTGCCATCTACTGAGAGAATTAGCTAACTCCAGGTCACCAGCAGGCATTGTTCCAATGCCTATTCAAGATGAATTCCAAGCCACATTGGTTTTGTTTATTTGTTTGTTTGTTTTTATTTTTGTTGTTTTCCATACCTCATGATTGGTGTAGGGTCTGTAAGAGACCATGTGCAGTGCATACTGTCATGTGCAAAGTTGTCAGTAAGTCTCTCGGGATACACAGGAAAGTGGAAACTCATTTTCACATAAGCATCACATTGCTTGGCCTTGCTTTTATTATGAGTCATTTTACTCTTAAAGAGAAAAGGATGTGGGAGAGTGGTCACAGCCACTGTTACCTTAGTTACCTAAAGGGGACAGCTCAAGCCAGCAAGCTGTATTTAGAAATGTGTAGGTGTACGATTATCTCTACCATTGAAAAGTGAGCTTAAATTAAGCATTAGCCAACTGTAAGAACAGACGCCTACACCTACTGGGAATGTCATCAAGAAGCAATAGATGATACCCAGGAGAGAAATGGTCATCCAAAAGTTGTCTTTTCTTTTCTTTGCTCTTCTATTTTTTTCTTTTTACTTCTTTTCTCTTCTTTCCTCTTTTCTTTCTTTCTTTCTTTCTTTCTTTCTTTCTTTCTTTCTTTCTTTCTTTCTTTCTTCTTCTTCCTTCCTTCCTTCCTTCCTTCCAATTTTTTGCTTTCTCTCTTTTGTTTTTTTCTTGCTTGTTTGTTTTTATTAATTTATTATCTTATGTGCATGTACTGAATACATGACTACATATATTCATATGTATGTGCACACACATTTGTGGCAATGTATGTGTGTGTACATAATGGCCTGAGATTAATTTCAGGTGGCTTTTTTTTCCTGTCTTAATTTTTGATACAGGATTTCTTACAAATTTCTCTAAATCCCTGATTTAGATAGACGGTTTGGTGAATGATAATCCAAGATCTACCTGTCTTTGCTATTTATCTCTGGGAATATGCCACCACATCTGATTTAGTATGTGGGTGCTAGAAATTTGAACTCAGGTCATTGTGCTAAACATAGTAAGCAGTTTAACAGTGCATTCATTTCCTCAGACCTGGCTCACTAATGCACAAAATTTTGTTTTCTAGTTATGATAGGGATTGTATAACATTGAATCTCAAAAATATAGCTGTTTAAAATGACATAAACGATTCCAAGTTCACTTGGTATTCCAACATCCCAACTTAGATAGGGGAAATATCACAAGCCACATGCCTAGGTAAAGAATTATAAGAGTTAGCAATTAACAACTGCCAAGAGAAGGAGAGAAAGAAAATTTGTTTTATCCAAAAATGATACTCAGTTGATTATTCAATGCCAAGTAGTCAGCCCTTGAAACCTATATATGCAGACAACAATAAAGAGGGTCAGTATGTTTTATTTATATATTTTTCATGACATATTACATATTTGTATTATATATAATATTTATGAACAATAATAATAGAAGAAGCAGAAAAATTTGGGGAAATCTGGCATGTGAGGGGTAAAAGAAAAGGAAGGGGAAGTTTTATCATTTTAATTAAATAACAAAAGATAAGTCATCTTACTTGTTTCTTCTTTGCATTTCTCACTGAGTTATTACTTTTATTTTCTGTGCTAAAGTGGTATTGTGTCTATAAACACTGAAATCTCATTCTGCCATCTTTGATAAAAAAATTCCTGCCTCATGTTTCATTCTTTTCATTAGAAGGAAGTCACTTTCATGATTTTCACAGTATTTTCTCTTTGTTCTTTTCTCCAAGGTGTCTTTTTATTTTTTTATTCTATATACATATATGTGCATATACAGGTATATAATTTATTTGCATGGTAAATGTTTGTGTTACCAATTTTTAATATTTATGAAATATATTTATAAATATATATTAGAAATACTGAATAAAGTTGATGAAAAATATCCACTTTCTCTCCAGATTTTTGCCTTTGTTTTGTGGTGAGAATGGTAAGGACATGTGAACCTCTTCTCTCAGTACCTTTGAATTATATCATACATAACTATTAACTGTGATCATGTGGGGTATGACATTTTTCCTGTCTGAAACTTGCCTTGTTTTTAATCAAAATCTTCCCTTCTGCTGTAACTCCCTCTGTATCTAAGCCACTGGCATCAGATCTACTTTGAGTTTCTCTGAAGTCAGAATCTACATATGACTGAAAGCAGTTGGTATTTGGATTTCATTGTCTGGCACAATTCACTTACCACCATGTCCTTCCTTTCCATTCACTTGTCAAGAATATTTTTTAAAAAAATATATTTTTCATAATATGTGAAGGGATGTATTACAAACATGTATAATATAGGTGGAAAATATAAGTTAGTATAGCCATTTTGGAAAATTGAAATTCCCAAATCAACAAGAGCTATTATCATAAATTCCAGCAATCCACTCTGTCTATAGACAACTGAACTGGGATCAAATACTTGAAGATTTATTTGTGCCTCCATATTTATTAGTACTGTTCATGGTAGCTCAGTATGGAGATACCTGAGTGTTAATCACTGAATGAAAGAACAGGAAAATGGGATACAGTGATTCATACATCAAGGAACTCTTAAATTGTAGTCAGAAAACGTGGTTCCATGTTCATGTATGGAAGCAAGAGAGGGTGAGAAAGACCCTCTACCATGAGAAATAGGCACAGGTAAAAGCAAATTGTCACATGCAGACATTTACACCCAACCCATGGACAGAAGCCGGTGACCCCTGTGCTTGGATTAGGGAAACGCTAGAAGAAGCCGAGGAGGAGGGCTACCCTGTAGAAGGACCAGCAGTATCAATTAACCTGGACCCTGGAAATCTCTCAGATACTGGACCATCAACCAGGCAGCATACATCAGCTGATATGAGGCCCCCAACACGTGTACATCAGAGGACTGTCAGGTCTGTGTTCAATCAGAGATGATGCACCTAACCCTCAAGAGACTGGAGGACCCAGGGAGTTTAGAAGTCTGGTGGGGTGAGGGTTGAGGGAAGGGACATCCTAGTGGAGACAGAGGGTGGGGAGAAGGTATGGGATGTGCAATAGTTAGAGTATGGACCGGGAGGGGAATAAAATCTGGAGTTTTAAATGAATGAATGAATGAATAAATAAATAAATTAATTAATTAACTATCTGGCATAACATTTTTCTCTGTCTCTGCCTCCATCTCTGCCTTTGTCTCTCTGTTGCTTGGCTCCACCCTCCCTCCTCTTTCACCTAATGTGTGTATGTGAGTATGCATGTGCACTCGCCCCCATACCTCTGTGTGCGTATGTGCATGGGTCGACAGGAGGGCAATCTGGGATAGAGTTCCTTGGGCATCAAACTCCTCATTTTTCTAGACATATTATCTGACTGCATGAGCACTCCCAAGCACCAGATAAGTTAAGCAACTTGCCCAGAAGCCCAGAAACCTAACACCTCTGCTTCCCCTATACCAGGATTACAAACATGCATCTCCAAGCTCAGCTTTCTCATTTGGGGCCCAGGGATCAAACTCCAGTCTCTGTACTTGTATGTCCAATGTTCACTCACTGAGCCTTTTCAAGTGTTATTTTTTATTTTATTTTATTTTATTTTATTTTATTTTATTTTATTTTATTTTATTTTATTTTTTAGCAGTAAAATTTGAAGTACTTCCTACTACTTAAGAGTAGAAAAGTAAAGTTGAATTTAGTGCAGCAGGACTGCAGGATACTTGGCAAGACAATACATGGGGATTATAAATTCAAGGCTTGTCTGGGCAATTTGCTAAGACCTTGGCACAGGAAAGATGAAAAAAATAAAAGTGCCTCAGGACATAACTGACTGCTGATATATTTGCCTACCGAGTATAAAGCTACAGGTTCTGTCTTCAGAGGTACAAGGAAAGAAGTAGCACATTGCACTAATAATGTGTTAATTAATATTCTTATGTGATGATTTAAAAAAAGTTACATTTAATTATTCTGTTCCTCTATATCTCCAATGCTGTCTTTTGGGAATCACTTCTCTGTATCTTCATTACAGCTAACTGCCCAGTTGTGCTTTGTGTTTATTATTTCATCGCACTTATCTTTAGTTTCAGTGTCTGAATCATGGTCTCCCTTCAATTACCTATTGCCTTAGATAGAACAAACAACTCTGAATGTCAGAAGTTCAAAATAATATTTTTTTTCAATATGTAATTTTTGGATCAATTTACTTCTTCACCAAAACTAATAAGAAATGGTACTGAGTTCCATGACATAAAAATTGCAGACAAATAAATAGAAATACGAAATATCATCTGGAGTGAGGTATCCCAGAGACAGAAAGACAAGCATGATATAGATTCACTTATATGTGGGTATTAACTGCTAAGTCAATGATAAACAAGCATAGAACCATAGAGGGTATCTATTGAGTATGGGACTAAAAGGAACAGTCCTTGTTAGGGAAGGAAATGTAATAGACAAGATAGATACTGACAGAAGATGGCACATCTAGAATGGAAGGAATATGTGGGGAAGGGGAGGGGATAAGGTGTGTCAGGTCTGAAACGGTCTTGGGAAAGGTGAAATGACATAGTACTGACCACTGGGTCAGGACCAACAGGGCATGGACCTCCACAAGTGGCAAATACTGTTGTGGGTACAAGCCTTGTTTATATAATAGTATACATATTTTTATGTTTCTCCTTTAAGGGGTATCTTCTCTGTTAGTGTTAATGACTGTATAAGAATCTGGAACAAGAGTTCAGGATGCAAAGGTGTGGTTAATGTCTCAGCAGACTTGTAAACACTGGGACTTTTAGTACAGTCCTTAAGGCTGTGGACTATGAAAACAGTTCAACACTATATAATTGCTCAACTATGCAAGATACAGGATCCAGTCTGAATTGAATGAGGGCCTTCACAGAACTGTCATAGCAAAGGCAGCTGCATTAATGAGCCAGATTCTCAGACAGGAACAAAGGCAGGGAGATATGAAGGTAGGCTGACTCCTGAGTTCAAAGTCAGCCTGAGACGCAGAATGTCCGGGTTCAGGCATGGTAAATTCAGGATGGGGTCCCACCTACCTAGCTTATCATCTGTGATTAAAAGGCAGACAGATCTCTGCATTCTTTTGCAATGTTAAAAAAAAAAAGTGCTTACTGTCTACTAAGAATTACTAGGTCATGAGATGCTGAGTCACAGTATAATCAAAGGTGAATCTGGAATAAATGACTGGATTGATATGTAAAAGACCAGGCTTAAGATCTGCAAGAGATGAGCTATCCAGATAATATTTTTAGAGGGGGGAGGGGAGGGGAAGGGGGAGGAGGATAGGGAGAGGGAGAGGCAGAGGGAGAAAGGGAGACAGAGAAGGAAAGGGAGGGGGGAGATGCAGAGGGACAGGAAGAGAGAGACACAGCTGTCTGGAAAACTGTCTTGAGGAGAACATAGGTTGTCAGCTTGGACCAATAGCGTGAGTTGTTTGTTTTCTCCATCCTTAGACACCCCTTCTCTTAGAATCCCTATCCAAGCATGGCTGGTGTACTGGTTAGTTTTGTGTCAACTTGACACAGTTGGAGTTATCACAGAGAAAGGAGCTTCAGTTGGGGAAATGCCTCCATGAGATCCAGCTGTAAGGCATTTTCACAATTAGTGATCAAGGGGGGGGGATGTCCCCCTGTGGGTGGTACCATCTCTGGGCTGGTAGTCTTGGGTTCTATAAGAGTGCAGGCTGAGCAAGCCAGTGGTGGCAAGCCAGTAAAGAACATCCCTCCATGGCTTCTGCATCAGCTCCTGCTTTCTGACCTTCTTGAGTTCCTAGTCCTGCATCCTTTGGTTATCAAGAGCAGTATGGAAATATAAGCTGAATAAATACTTTCCTCTCCAACTTGCTTCTTGGTCATGATGTTTGTGCAGGAATAGAAACCCTGACTAAGACAGCTGGTCTTTGGCAAAGTTGTTGTGGGATAAACTTTTAAAATTTTTTTCTAAATAGTTTTAGAAAAAATTTTCCTTGCTATTGCTTGAATCCCACCAAGAAGGAGAATGGAAAGAGAAAACTGGGTGGGAGAAAGGGTGGGAAGGGGATTGAAGGGATCAAGTGATGGGAAGGACAGAGGGAGAAAGAACTGGAGTTGCTGACGTATCTGGAACAAACTAGAAATCTAGAACAAGGAAAAGTTCTTGAAACCTATGAGGGTGCCCCTAGCTAAGACACCTAGCAATAGATGATTTGGAACTTGAAATGTCTACCTCCTTTGAACCATCCAATGAAAACCTCCTTTTCCATCCAATAGAAAGATGGAGATACCAACCACCTTTAAAACCTTGTGGGGCAGTGTATGAGGCTTTCCATGGAGATCTCTGGCCCAGCTTGGTTTGAGAGTTCCAGTGAAGGGAATCGATTCGGGGCAGGGAGGGGAGGTCTCTTTCACTGCTTCTGCTGCTGCAGTTGGCTGCACCTCTGTCTCTGCAGTGCCTTCCAGCTTACTCAATTACTCCATGCAGCCCTGCACTGAGTCAGGTGGGGCTGGGCTGACTAAAGGTGGACTAGCCAGTGAGGAGTGCAGTGGAGCTTCAGGAGGCTCTTTGGGAGAGCAGAACTCTTCTCAAGTGTTACAGCTCTTTTGACAGAAGGCTCGGATGACAGAGTAATTCTTGCACACCTTTTGTCCTTCTGGGTAGGATTCTTATATACAGTTTTGCATTGGGTAAGGGTCTGACAATATGTACTTCTCATTGGTTTGTTCTGAGAGCTTTGGGGAAAACTTATTTGCATATGGGAAGGCTTGTTGCTGCTCCTAAGAGACTGATAGCCACATGCCTCTCTGGGGGTCGGGTGGGGAGGTTGCGGGAGTCTGTAGCTACATAGCAGGAGCTAGGGACCCAGGAGGCATGGCCAAACACCTGCTGTTCTATGCAGATGGAAGTCACCACCTATCAGATCACTGGGGTTCTAGACCTTTGGTTGACAGGGAACCAGGCTGTCTGTGCATTGCTACCGCCCCATAAAACCTTTGACTCCCAATTTTTCATACCTACAAGATGTGCAGGAATAAAGAAAGAACAGAAATTGAGTGAGTGGCCATTCAGTTACTGGCCCAACTTTATTCTGATACCATGAGAGAGAGCCTACCCTTGTTATCATTAATTATATTCCCCTATATTTGCAGACAGGAACCTAGTATAACTTCCCTGTGAGAGGCTTTACCTAGCAGCTGATGGAAACAGATGCAGACAAACATTAGGTAGAACTTGGAAACACCTTGTGGAAGAGGAGAAGGAAGTATTGAAGGAGCCAGAGGAGTCCAGGAGAACATAAGGATACTTACAAGATGAAATATCCTGGACCCCTAGTGGCTCACAGAGGCTGAACTGCCAACCCAGGAGCATGCATGGAACAGACTAAGGCCCCCTACACATTTATAACAGAAATGAAGTTTTGTCTTCATGTCAAACCTCTAACAGCTGGTACAAGAGTAGCCCATTTCCACAAAATGGGATGCTTTCTCTAGCCTCAACATAAGAAGATGCACCTAGTCCTACTGCAACTTGATAACATTTGCATGGGACATCTCTTCTTCTCTGAGGAGAATGGGAGGGGGATGGAAGGAGATACTGGGAGGAGAGGAGGGGAAGCTGCAATTTGGAAGTAAAGTAAATAGGTAAATCAATTCTAAAATATTCATATCTGTTGGGAATGGTTGCCTTCTAGCTGTTTCCAAATGCATGATGTACTCATGTGGTACTTTGTAACTGGCTTCCCTCCCATCACATATTTAAGAACAGACCGTCTATAGATAAGGGGAATGGAACTCTACTTTGAGACAAATGTTTACTCTAAACTGAGCAGTGGCAACTTTCTCAGTGAATTTAATATTACACACAATTTATCACTGTAGTGGGGATTACAGGGCTCCCCATTTATGTTCCCATAATGAACATAAATGCTCATTATGTTCATTTGCTTGTTTGTTTGTGAAGGGATTTTCTTTCTTGGAGTAATACTTTCAGTAACTAAGAAAAGTTTTTCATTGTGGGCAAATCTCATTTATCAACTATATCGGTTACTCTGCAATATTTGCCATTTGAATTCATACTGCCCACCTCTTCTCTTTTGCTCATCTTAGGAGAATATATCATCATTCATTCTGACTTTAATTTTTTTCTACTATTGAATCAATACTTATTTCAATAATATAAAATACTAGTGATCTAGACACAACTAGGAAAGTTGGAGTATGAATCATATATTGTGTTTTAGGGCATATATAGTACAGGATATTAGCAACTGAGTAAAACCCAATGGACTAGTACAGAAAGGGCTGTCACAGCTATGGAATGATGAGCAAAGAGACTGACATAATCAAAGAGAAGCCAGTTTATTCTAGTTTGAGTAATTAGTAAGCCATAACTGAACTGTGTGTGCTAATCTCAGTTCTTGGGGTTCCATGTCATTTTTATTAAAAAAGTAATCTAAAATTTCCAGTACAGTGTTTGAAACAGACTACGTATTACCAATCGTTTCTGTAATTGACTGACTAAGTGTTTTATCCAACCTTTGCATTGTAAGGTACCTATCATGGTGGCCATAACCCTGACATGGTTCATAACTTTAATGATTCATAAAGAAGTTATACTGGTTGTGAGAATATCATCATCTTAATGGTTTAAAGACTTCCAACTATGTTCACAACACTATCTGTGGTGGTTTGAATGAGACTGGCCCTCAAAATCTTACAAATTTGCATGATTTGTCCTTAGTACATGAGCTGTTAGGATTAGGAGGTGTTCTAGGAGGTTTGCCACTAGGGCTGGGCTATGAGTTTTCAAAAGCCCCTGCTAGACTCCTATACTCTCTTTCTCTCTCTCTTCCTTCCCCTTCCTTCCTCCCTCCTTCCCACCCCCTCTCTCTCCCTGCTGCCTGTAATTATTTTTTCAGATCTGTGCCTACCTGTTTGCCTTCATGGTTTCTGTCATGATGGTAATAGATTAACCTCCATGAAACTATCAGCAAGCAGCCAATTAAATCCTTCACTTTATAAATGTTGCCTGAGTAATGAAGTCTTGTAATGCAAAGGAACAATGGCTAAAAGACTGTCCAACTAATGAATTATTTAGCTTCTCATTTCTAGTAGCAAATAGTCCCTATGGAGTAGGAAGTTTCACCCTAGTTTCCTATGTACAGTGTCTTGTGCTAAAAGTCAAGCTGAGATTTGCATGGATCAAAGCCATTATTCTCTGAATAGTGGCGATTTAAAAAAAAAACTTAATTTTTCTGTGAATGTATAAAATATATTTTCATGCCAAATATTTTTTCCTTTGCAATCTTAAAATTATATATAAAAATCACATTCAAATTTCAACTCAAAGAAACCATTAAACTACCTTGAAGATCCTCTAATCAACAATTTGGGTCATAAGAAATGATTTTGTAGGTTTCATTTTCAGAGTGTCAGCAAGAGTTATCAGATATGAAGGGTTTAATTACTATAGCTCAGAATTTAGGGGTGACAATAAAAAGCTTCACAATTAAATTATAGCAGCAGAAAATGTATCACATTTGAAAAGATTAAAGGAATACTGTTTATAAGAAAACATCTTATTAGATTGAAATTAATTTTCGGTCAAATTAGATATTTGTTATGTTTTCTACTAAATGACTTTTGAATGGACCTGTAGAGGTGAGTAATAGTTCTACATACAACCATGCAATTAGGGACTTAATTGGGATGTCTCCACAAAAGGAGATAACAGCTTTCTTTATTAAAACATTAACTTGTGAATTGAACAAAAATGACACTCTCTCATATCCTGGTATATTCATTATGTAACATGAGTGGCATTTTTCCTACAAGTAAATGCAGGTAAACCATTCGTAAAGAAACATGAATGAATAGCACATGTGACAAATTCTTATATAATAACTTTCCAAATGTGCATCACTTTGCTGTGCTGCATATGTGATAGTTTATTAACTGTGATCGAAACCTGCCCTGTTATGTTTGGCTAGTTTTATAAGATTGTTTAGCTTAAAATGTTTTTTTTTTTCATTATGTTGACATTTACAGGGTTAAATAAGTATCCATGTAACTATGCGAAATTTTAGCTCTAGGTCTAGAAAGTCTATACTATAAAATCCCGTCCTTATAAGGAAATTATGTCAATGTTTGGCTTATTGACCTTTTGAATTGTTAACCTAGTCAATAAGATATCAATGTCTCTAACGTTAATCAATCCTTTCTTAAATAATAAGTACAGAGACTTGAAATCTCTTTTATCAATCATTACAATGAGCTACAACCCTGTCATTAAGTCAACAGTAGCATCAGAAACATTAAATATAACAATAGCTTCACATTAGGTTCATAATATGTCAGAAGCTAAACTCATTCTGCAGATGGAAATATTCACTTCCAATGATTAGTTACATCATGGGTATATTGTTATATAATGTGATTTTAGTCTTCAATGTCAACATACCTGGATTTTGAATTACCTAGGAAACATACTGTCTGAAAGATTCATTTTAGAGACATTTAACTGAGCAGGGACACTCTACCCTGATTATCAGTGCCACCTTCCTATTGGTTAGTGTCCTGGAATAACTGTGAAAGGTCAATTTTTGGTGATTCCCTTTCTGCTTTCTGCCTCTGCCCCCTAAAGTGTATTTTTGTCACTAATGACTGCTTCCTGCTTTTTACTTCATGATAGTCATTACCTTCTCATACTCTGAGTAAAATCAACCCCCTTCATATCTGTTTTTATTTTTATTATTTATTTCTCTCTCTCTCTTTCTCTCTCTCTCTCTCTCTCTCTCTCTCTCTCTCTCTCTCTATATATATATATATATATATATATATATATATATATATATATATATATACATATATGGTTTTTTGAGACAGGGTTTCTCTGTGTATCCCTGGCTGTCCTGGAACTCACTCTGTAGACCAGGCTGGCCTAGAACTCAGAAATCTGCCTGCCTCTGCCTCCCAAGTGCTTGGGATTAAAGGCGTGTGCCATCACTGTGTGGCTTTCATATCTGTTTTTAAACAAACCTTTGGATAGCATGACAAGAAAAGTCACTTCTAAATACATATTTCAATTATTAGGGTTTGTTTTTAAAAGAAAATAGTGAGTTTGCTCATATGAAATCAGGATAAGTGTGCAAATTAATGTGCAACCTTAGTTCATTCTATTGAGTAAAAAGAAACAATAATCACTTATGGGATATACATAAATCATTATATTCAAAGGATAAGATAATGCAAATGTGCTCTTGTACAGCTAATAAATCAGAACAATTAGGTCCCATTCAAGGCAACCTAGAAACTGAACCAAGACAGTTCACTGCAAAGTATGCCCTACAGAAGACTAAATAGGTGAATGTATTAAGTAATCTCAAACTAGTGATCATAACTCTCCAAAGCTTTCAAATCACACACTCATTTTTAAACCCTTAATAAGGCTTAGCAATTTAATTCTGATAATCTAATATTAATGACTTCCATATTATATTGCAATTTTCATTTGGTCAAATTGACACTTGATTTGTAATTCAGTAAGAATTTACCTTAAATGATTACAACCATATACACAATTACAAACCAAGGGACTTAAATTACTCACTTTAAATATCCTGGGGAAATCAAAAGGCTAAAGACAAATCGTTATAAAAGGCTTCCTATGAGGGACAAATGGATGTGAGAGATTGCTGCTGAGAAAGACCAGGGGAGGCTAAAAACACACATTAAGTATAATTTATTCCTATTGATAGTTAAACTTGCATTAAGATGAAACTATTTGATATAAAAATATCTTTATACTTACTTTACTTGTGATAGACTTTACATGTCATCAGTGGTCTATCAAGGTACTGCTGAATTCATGATTTTATTTGATAAGTTATCAGATGGTTAAAATGATTTGAATAATTAAACAAACTACAGATGAAATTGCAACTTTAAGATCTCAAGTGTCTGGTTATTTACAACTTCTTTCTGCAAACAATAATCTACACAACAGGAGGTATTTTAATGTCACAGAAAAGTTTGCACTTGCAAAAACCTTCTTATTCTTTTTTGTTGTCTTTGTAAAATCCTAAATAAAAAAAATAATATAGTGTCTTCATAACCTCTTTCTCACTTTCTTTGTTATTACTTCCTGGTAACCTTTTAAATTAAAAGTACCTCTCATGATATTTCATATTTCTTCAATAGCTTCTTTCAGTGTAACTTCTAATTTTTCTAGTGTTCTAGGATTTGAATCTCAGGGATCCAAATGTGTGGACATATCCAGTCCTTTTGCACACTAGACTTGAAATTCAAGATTATTTGTCTCATTTATGGCTTTGTTGTCATTTTATTTTCATTCTTATCCATATGCAACACATTTAAACTTTTTTCTGAAATTTTTACACAATTCTATTTCATCTCGTCATGCTCTGCTTTTATGAGTTATGAGTTGCTCAGTATTTCTTTTCATGCTATGCTAAATTTTTGTTCCAGGCATTCTTGTATTTTTCTTAAGAGTATAAAGAAGATGTCTTGAAATAATGTCCCAGGCTCTGAGGTCTGTAATGTCGAATCACTGTTGTCTTCTGATCATGTGACCATGGGTAGGTCTTTGTAAGACAATGCCTATTATAATGGCATTGCCATTCTCCACTGTATTCTTTTTTTATTTTTTTAAGATTTATTTATTTTATGTATGTGAGTACACTGTAGCTCTCTTCAGACACACCAGAAGAGGGCATCAGATTCCAATACAGATGGTTGTGAGCTACCATGTGGTTTCTGGGATTTGAACTCAGGACCTTCGGAAGAGCAGTCAGTGCTCTTACCCACTGAGCCATCTCTCCACTGTATTCTTTGGAGAATACAGTGGCCCCCACTGTGGGGCACTCAGGGGTCATGCTGAAATCTGCCTTGGTTCTGTACTTCTTCCATCTCTGTTTCATTGAATTTCCCTTAAGGCTCAAGATAGAAGGCAGGTGACTGACAGATATGCACAACTTTTTCTTATTCTGCATACAAAAGTTACACTTCATAAACCACAGCCCTCATGGCTTCTTCGCATCCCGCAGCAGTCCCAAAGGATGCACCTCTGAAGAACCATTAACATAGGAATATGTAGATTAGGTTCCCAAGTCAGGAATCATTGGAGGACACACTGAAACTTTAGTATGTATTTCAGATTGTATACTTTAACTGATCACATTCACAAGAAGTACAATAGGGCTGTACATTGAAGTATAGGTTCTAATATTTTATTCAAAGTGTGTCGATTCATCATTTCAGGCTTAAGGTACTACTGAATACAGACAGCTATTTCTGGGGTGAAGGTCTCTAAAGGTCAGTGTCTCCTGAATATAATTTACAAACAAAAGTAAAAAGTAATAATCAGGCTACAGCTTCAAGAATCTTAAAACTCTATATAGATTTTCTTATTATTGAAAGAAAACTGTACTTGAAATGGAAAATAAGATACTGATGTGTGTAACCAAAAGCCAAAAGTACTGCTGGATTAAGGCATAGGTATTCAGATATTTCTCAAGAGGGTTGGTTTGCTCAAATACTTCATTTTTAACCAATTCCCTTAGAGATTTTCTTCAGAATTTATATCCTTCAAAGTTCAAGGAGAGGAAAATTAATTTTCCTCATTTTTTTTTCTGCAATGTCACTAGGACTCACTAGTTGAACAAAATTAGTAATTGTTAATGATGAACATCCCACATGTAGATGAAACACCTGAAACACTTTTGGCCATTTTTTGATAGTGACTTCTCATGAAGGTGAATGTGAGCAAGTGAGAATCAGGAAACATCTGATTGGTTGATACTAGAGAAAATTATAATTATCTTCATATACAGTATGCCTTAATTATCAAATGATAACCAGACTCAAAATTGAAGGTTTGGTACTAAGTTTTTATTATTTCAGGTAGTTCTGAAAATATTAAGAATTGGAGACTGCCAACTGAAAGAGTCAGATGCAGATACTTACACCCAACTAATGAACAGAACCTGAGGCTCCCTGTGGTTGAGTTAGGAAAACACTAGAAGAAAATGAGGAGGAGGACGACTAACTGGAACCCCCCAAATTTCTCAGACACTGAGTCACCAACCAGGCAGCATACACCAGGTAATATGAGAACCCCAATACATAAACAGTAGAGGACTTCAAGGTCTGGGCTCAGTCAAGGAAGATGCATCTAACCCTCGATAGACTTGGGGCCCCGTGGAATGAGTGGGGAAGTCTAGTGGGGTGGGATGGTGGGGGGTTGGCGACATCTTCTAGGAGATGGGGGAGGAGGAATGGAATGAGGATATGTTGGAGGGCAGAACAGGAGAGGGAAAACGACTATACTGTAAAAATATTAAATATTTAATAATAATAATAATAATAATAACAATAATAATAATAGATTCTCCTTGTGCACAGGAAACTTCCTGGAATCTATGAAGGTGGGCCTAATGAGAACTCCTTGTATTGGAGGATACAGAACCTCAATTGACAATCCTTTGTATCCAGGCCAGGCTTCTACTAGCAGGTCCAGGTCACATTCAGTTGAGGTATTGGCCAAACAACCAATGCTGATTCTAAGAAAAAGGATTTTCTTCACAAACTGACAGTTGAGCTCCATTGATGAGGACAACATTCACACAACTCACGGGACATAGAAAAGTCATACTGATTCCTGGTGTCCTCTATCCTCTGGTTCCTACAATCACTTTTCCTCTTCTTCTATGGGGTACTCAGAACCCTGCCTAGTGATTTGCTGTGGGCTTCGGCTTCCGCTTTTATTAGCTACTAGAGCAAACTTTACTGATGGAGATAGGACTAGGTACTGATCTATGAGTATAGGGAAATATCATTAGGAATCATTTCCTTGATCTTTTGGGGTAAGCAGCCTTGTTTGGGAGTAGCCTTCGGCTTCTGGTTGATAGCCATCCTGGAAGTGTCAGGTATGAAGTTAAAGCAGTCATGGGATGGCCCTCCCACAAGAACAGAGCCATCATTGCCACAACTTATCTTGCAGAGAGGAGAGGTTGTAGGTTGAAAGTTTGGGGCTGTGTTGGTGATCTCAGTTCCTCTACTGGAAGCCATGACAGGTTAAGAAGGTAGCCTTTTGGGGCTCCATATCCTCCATTACTAGGAGTCCTCATTATGGTGTCACCATTATGGGTTCCAGAAGGTTTTTACTATACTAGGTTTCTACATCAAGTCCTAATGTACTTCAAATATAGTCCTCTCCCTGTACTCTCTCCAACCCTCTCTCCTGACCCTGATTCCTCCTGTTCTTATTCTTACTGAAACCAGTCTGCCTGCAAAATGTATTCTAGTTCTATTTTCCAAGGGGATCTATAGCTCTCCTTGTTACTTAGCCTCACTGGGTCTGTAGATTGTAGCATGATTCTCCTTCATTTAGCAACTAATGTCCACCGATAAGTGAGAATATACCATGTTTTTCTGAGTCTGAGTTGCCTTGTTCAGAATGAGTTTTTCTAACTCTAAGCATTTGTCTGCAAGTTTCATGATGGCATTTTCTTTAAGAGCAGAATAATACTCTGTTGTGCGTAAGTATCAGATTTTAAGTTCTTCCCGGTTTCTGGCTGTTATGAATCAGGCTTCTATGAACAAGTGTTTTTGCAGTAAGATGGAGCACCCTTTGGGTACATGCCCAAGAGTGGTATAGCTGAGTCTTGAATTGTATAGTATAAGTCTTTTTATCCAACAAGGAGCAACATAAGAGAGAATGGGCTTATTTTTGTTTACAGTATGAAAATCTCTTTTTAATCATTGTGGGTGAGGGGTTACAGCAAACTACTGAGGTAGCTGCTTATATTATATCCAGTAAGGAGGCAGAATGCAGGTACAGAGTAGGGTCTAGTTGTTTAACACCAAGCCTTTACTAGCCAGTGGCCTAATAGCGCACATTGGTTCTAAGAAGTTAGGTTGAGGTTCCCCAATCTCCCAAACAGCACCACCTACTAAGGGCAAACACACAAGCCCCTGGGAGACATTTGACATTCAATCCATAAAAGCATGTGAGGTTTTCTTTTCTTTTCTTTTTTTTATTAGAAAACTTTTTAATATGTTTGGAAGAATGTGAGTACTTTATTTTTTTATGTTTTTTATTAGATATTTTCTTTATTTACATTTCAAATGCTATCCCGAAAGTTCCCTATACCCTCCTCTGCCCCTGCTCCCCTACCCACCCACTCACACTTCTTGGCCCTGGCCTTCCCCTGTGCTGGGTCATATAAAGTTTGCAAGATCAAGGGCCCTCTCTTCCCAATGATGGCCGATTAGGCCATCTTCTGCTACATAAGCAGCTAGAGACATGAGCTCAGGGGGTACTGGTTAGTTCATATTGTTGTTCCACCTACAGGGTTGCAGCCCCCTTTAGCTCCTTGGGTACTTTCTCTAGCTCCTCCANTGGGGGCCNTGTGTTCCATCCAATAGCTGACTGTGAGCATCCACTTCTGTGTTTNCCAGGCANTGGCATAGCCTCACAAGAGGCCGCTATATCAGGGTCACTTCAGCAGAATCTTGGTGACATGTGCAATAGTATCTGGGTTTGATGGCTGATGATGGGATGGATCCCCAGATGGGGCAGTCTCTGGATAGTCCATCCTTTCATCTTAGCTCTAAATTTTGTCTCTGTACCTATATCCTTTCATGGGTATTTTGTTCCTTTTTCTAAGGAGGAATGAAGTATCTACATGATGGTCTTCCTTCTCAGTTTTCTTGTGTTTTGCAAAATGTATCTTGGGTATTCTAAGTTTCTGGGCTAATATCCACTTATCAGTGAGTGCATATCTAGTGACTTCTTTTGTGATTGGATTACCTCACTAAAGATGATATCCTCTAGATACATCCATTTGCCCAAGAACTTCATAAACTCATTGTTTTTAATAGCTGAGTAGTACTCCATTTTGTAATTGAACCACAGTTTCTGTATCCATTCCTCTTTTGAGGGACATCTGGTTTCTTTCTAGCTTCTGGCTATTATAAATAAGGCTGCTATGAACATAGTGGAGTATGTGTCCTTATTACCAGTTGGAAGATCTTCTGGGTATATGCCCAGAAGAGGTATTGCTGGATCCTCCAGTAGTACTATGTCCAATTTTCTGAGGAACCACCAGACTGATTTCCAGAGTGGTTGTACAAGCTTGCAATCCCACCAGCAATGGAGTAGTGTTCCTCTTTCTCCACAACCTCACCAGCATCTGCTGTCACCTGAATTTTTAATCTTAGCCATTCTGACTGGAGTGAGATGGAATCTCAGTGTTGTTTTTATTTGCATTTCCCTGATGACTAAGGATGTTGAACATTTTTTTCAGGTGTTTCTCAGCCATTTGATATTCCTCAGTTGAGAATTCTTTGTTTAGCTCTGTACCCCAATTTTTTAATGGGGTTATTTGAATTTCTGTGCATGTGGTTTTCAAGTGAAGATATTGAGTAGAATATTGGGTATTGAAACTTGGAGTTAAAACTTTAGGATTCTGGTATAGAAATAACCTGAAAAAATATTTTTAATAATTTAAAGTATGGAAAGTGAATAAGGAAAACAATTAAACTCTATGATCTATATTACTACAATGTTTAGACTTCAGTTATAAAAGGAGAGATTGATTCATAAAGATTTTACACAGGAAAACAGTCAACAGTGTGGAAGGAGAACCAAGGATATGACTGTGCTGCCATATAAATTTTCAGGGTCAGCTCTTAGAACAAAGAAAGGAGTCACAAGCTCCAGTACTCAGAAATAGCTTCACCAGTCATGGGCCTCACATCACTCCATAGCGTGTTAGAAAAGTCAATCAAACTGTCGTGGGCTTAAGATGAGAAATTGAGACATTTATGTGTTCTGTAATTCAAACATCAGGATATGTAAGCTAACAAGAGGAAGCAATGAAGTAAAACACTGGAAGAAAGGGTGTTTTATTTTAATATATTTCACATGCGATGGAACCATCAGGGAGGTCCTAAGTGCTAACCAGAGAATACCCTCAATTGAGGGAGCGCAAGGCAGTAAAGGAACCCACTGTACAGTTCTCTCTGCTGCCCTGGCATGTTTCTGCAGGGTATTCCGTGTCATAATTATTCACTCAGAGTGTTTTGATGAATTCAGACAGTCCACACACGTACTTTACTTTGTTCCTAAGGCCAATGAGACTCAACAGACACACCAATAAGCTGAGATTATAACTATCTGAGATTTATGGATGAATATAACTTTAGGGAATGGAGTTAAGATGGGAGCAAGATGGGTAGATGTCTCCAAGTAAGAGCACACCATTTGGTTGTACAGTGCCAGATGGTCAGCCATGAAGACATACATATAAGTAACATTATATGTAATGGCCAGTTATATTTAGGAACATATGTGTATATGCAAACACATATGTGTATTCAATCACATTTGATGAAAAAGAGGCCATGAACTTGAAGAAGAGTATGGGATACATGGGAGAGTTTGGAAAGAGAAAAACGGAGGAAGAAATGGTAACTTATAATTTTAAAAATTTAAATAAAAATTGTATTTTATTCACTTTTTAATTTATTGTACTGAAATTTCTGTACACGAGCATTATTTTTTTATTTCTCTTCAATTTTACTTTGATTCTACATCTTGAGAATCTCTTACACGTCTTAGAACCAACACCTTTCTTGGTTATTTCTATGAAGAAAACTCTTAACATCTGAAATGCATAGTAGAGTGTCTTCACTGTTTAACACATTAGGCCTCTTGATGAGATCTTGAAATTGTGACACAACAAAATCCTAGGAGCTTTTGAGGACCATTCACTCCTAACCATCTTTGTCTTCCCATTGCACATTTTTCATAACTTTATTACAATATAATGTCATAGTGTTTGTCTACAACTCCAACTTTTGTATATTAAGCTGAAATATTTGGAGAAAGACAAGTGAATCTGCACAGAAAAAATGATACTTATTCCATGCCATGCTACTAACCAATGCTTGAATTTCAATTTTTAAAAAATTATTGAAAGTAACAACACATCAAAACAAAGAAATATCTCACAGTAGAGAAGTGTTAAGCAATAAATGAAACTTCTTATAGGAAACATTTTAAAATGTTACAAAGAAAAGATAAGTTAGAAAATCCCAGAGAAAGAACAAATTAATGCCACCTAAAGGGACATTGGTGGGCTGAGCATATAAAGTATATTTTTCTGTTTGATCCACTGGATAATCAAAATCTGAGTAAATTTAAGTTATAACTCAGTTTTGTTTCCTCATATGAAAGTTCTTTGTATGTTACATTGACTTCATATTTTAAAGACAAGAGTAACATAACTCAGGAAGACTTGGGAGGCTATAAGAATATAGATGAGTGCCTTATTGACGAAGTTGAATAATACACAGCTATGGTAGGTAGAATTCTTTGAGAAATAAGTGTGGAGGATTCAGACACCTTTGGAAATATCTTGGCCGTGAAGAAAAAAAATAACAAAGAGATACTTCAAGTGAAAGGATATTTTTGGAAGGAGTGGCTCTTTAGGGAAAGTGACATCTAATAGGCATATATGAAACTGCCGATGAAGCAAAAACAGAACACTAAGATAGTCTAATTATGTTTTCTCTGTCGTAGCTTTAAATGAGAAAAGTAATTCAAATCAAACCTAAAAATGCATAACAGCATTCGTGATTCAACTATCTACAATAGGAAAACAATTATAGTGTGAAATGTTTCTGGTTAAGAAAGTATGAATTATGATAAATTCCTTGCTTTGTGTGATATTGTCTTACTTCTAGAAAAATTTTCTTTAGTAACTTCTTTCTATGTACATTTGCATAACACTAGAAAATTGCTTTTGATGTCACAATATATCTAATAATATTCAGACCAAAACAAAAGTGCCTTGTGAAACTTATAACTAACATATAGCTAAAACCCATGGATAGGTAATAAATTAGAGGCACTCACCATAAAAATACATGCATATGTACATAAATAATATATAAGTATATATATATATATATATATATATATATATATATATATATATATATATATATGATAGGTATATAGATATAAATAATTAAATGTAATTTGTAGTACACACAGCAATACACAGCATTGTTGAAGGACAGTGAGATTATTTTCCATATATTTTATCATTAAGAAAAGATTTTCCTCTCCAGGAGGTATAAATGACAGATCAAGTGTTAACTTTCACACTTGTGTCTAGGTTTACTTCCTTTCTGTCTTTCTTTTAAAAAATACAACAAAATAAAATATAAAATAAAACAAAAGTTGTCATGCATATTTGACAAGTCAAACAAAAAGAAGGAAAAGAGCTCAAAAGAAGGCACAGACTCAGAATCTTACCTGTTCACACACTCAGAAGTCCCCTAATAACACTAGACTGGAAAACATAATATATGTGCACAGGACCTGGTGTTGACCTGAGCAGGCTCTGTGCATGGGCTTTACTCTCTGTTTTCTCCAATGAAATGGCACTGAGTATTCCAACCACTCCAGATCATTTCTCATGATCAGGAGTAGCTGACCTCTACTAAATAAAGGCTTATACAGATTTGTTCTTTCTTCTCTTTTTCCTTTTCCCTTTTCCCTTTTCCTTTCCTTTCCTTTCCTTTCCTTTCCTTTCCTT
>NC_034597.1:101606443-101607598 GCF_900095145.1 Mus pahari
TCTCTGTCTCTGTCTCTGTTTCTCTCTCTCTCTCTCTCTCTCTCTCTCTCTCTCTCTCTCTTTCTTTCTTTCCTTTGAATGTGTGTGCTGTATGTATTTTTTGGGCTTTTTGGTTACAGTTTGTCAGGAGGAAGGTGTGTGTGTATGTGTGTGTGTGTGTGTGTGTGTGTGTGTGTGTGTGTGTGCTTTTTTGTGCCTCTTTGGTATTTTGTTTACTAGGTTTTGTTATTATATTGATTTTTTTCATATGTTTCTTTGAGAAAGAATTTAAAATTCACTGGGTGGTGAGGAGAAGAGAACCTGGAAGGAGTTCTGGGAGGAGAAGAATATAATCAACATATATTTAAATTTATTTAGTAGATGTTTTTTCATGACGCTGTAAAGTATAGTCAGAGTGTCATTACTGAGAGACAAAAAAGCAGCACCATCATTTAGTTTAAAAATATAATTTATGATATTATAAAGGCTTCAAATTTTATCAAGAATAAAAAGGGAAAATTACATTTTTTATAAGTCCTAAAAATAAGCCAGGATTCAGATATAAAATGTAGAAGAAAATCTTTCTTTTTTTCCTTAAAAATGCTTTCATTGCAAAACATATTGTACACGCCTACCAAATGTTTTAGAATTTAATTTACCACACAAAATATAGTGGTTTCTATAAAATGTATAAATTCTAAATATTTGACTTGACAGAGCATTTCTTATCCTCTTACCATATTCTCTATAATCTCTTTTCCATTTCAGTGTATAGGCACTAGTATGCTACTACTGCATGATGGGAAGGGAAGTAAAGTGTTAAAGTTTAGAGAAGGAAAGTGTTGAAAGGATCCCCATTCATTAATCTTTTCAATGTTGATTTCCTGATCTCATCTCTGTTTTCAATATGTATGTAATATCTATATCTATATCTATATCTATCTATATCATCTATATCTATATTGATCATCTATATCTATATCATCTATATCTATATCTATATTTATATCTATCTATATCTGTCTATTTATCTTTCTATGTATCTATCTATCTATCTACATATGTAGAAAGGCAAAAGATACATTTTTATATGCTCTAAAAAGTAAAATGAATATATATATATATATATATATATATATATATATATATATATATATAGAGAGAGAGAGAGAGAGA
>NC_034597.1:101608873-101623116 GCF_900095145.1 Mus pahari
AAGGGACGCAGTTTCTGGGCTTCAGCCTGCACTGGCAAGAGTGTGAACCACAGAAGCTACACAGCTTCAGGACAGAAAGAAGCAACCTAAAGTCAAGGTAGTTCTTATGCAACATGGAAAATTAATGGATGAGCTACCTAAAAAATATAACTTCAAAGTACTACTTTGAATGTTACCTGAATATTTTACTCTGCCTATAGTACATTCTCTGTGTGTTTAAGGTACTTACTCCATACAAAAATAAAAAAATAAAATCTACATAGACACAAAAGTCCATTTTGTTTATATTTTCTTTCCAATTTGAAGAACAATTAAGTTAACTGATTTTTGAGATATATATGCAGAGATAGAGGCTCGTTTTCCATTAGGACACAGACATGTTTTCTCTCAAAGATGCTCTTTTGCTGAATCTGGTCACTGATGCACATCTCATCTGTTACAGTATGTGACAGAGTTCCAGTGTGTCTACAGAGAGAATTAACTCCTCAGCTGAGGAAAGTTCTTTATAGACATATTTATTTTGCTTTTCTTTCTTTTTCATTTTTTTTATAACAATTGAACATATTTGAAAGAAAATTCTAAATGTATTTAGCCTGGAAGGAAACAAACTCATAATGGCAAAATGTTTCTTATCTAAACATTTTGGAGACAAAATAAAACAAACACATTGCCGGTCTAGTTTATCAACAAGAGAATTTGTTTCAGGCTGGCAGTGAGCCTTTTGCAAAATAGGGCTTGCTAAGAATAGTGGAAAAGTGGGGCAATGCTTAAAATATCATGTAGGAGAAATACCCCATTAGTTATCATAAGCAAAGTCAGTATTTCCAATGATCTGAAGAGATGCGTGAGTATGACCTAAATAAGCTCTCTGAGTAAAGATCTGAATCTTGATTGCGCTGCTCTGATTAAGGCCCCATAGCTGTCTCATTACTCGAAAAAGAGAGACAACTCAGAATTGTGTAAGGTGAAAGATTTGAATATCATTTGTTTGTGTCAAATCTCAGAGCTTGTAAATCACTATTCATGTATCCTGGCATAAAGGAAATCTACAGATGTGGGTGTGTGGTGGCACAGCAATCCATCTTTAACACATTGCAATTTATACTCTGAAGGAGCATGGAAGCAAAGAGCTTGAACTGAGGGACAGGCTCTACTAAATGAACACAAAGAAAAAAACACATGGACTTGGACTTGTATTTGGGAGTCAGAATGGACCATGATAAAATATGTGACTGAAATGGGTTTGTAAGATCCTTCTTCCTTTCTGATAACTGAAAGAAGTTAAAAAGAAATTTGGACACACTAAAATATTTTGGATTTGACTTGGGGCAGGTTCTTCCTATGTGATCCTGGCTGACTCATAACTCATAAGTCTGTACATCAGACTGATTTCAAACTTGCAGCAATCTTCATGCCTCTGCCTCCTGAATGGTGAAGATCACTGGTAGTTTCCAACATGAATGGCATTTTAAAATAACATATTTAAAATATTACACAGGTGATTAAAGAATGGTTAATGAATATACTTACTTGAATTATATTATTCAACAAACTGGGCACGGTGGCATAGACTGGTGATTCCAGCAATCAGGGTAGTGAGACAGGAAACTTGTAGGTTGCAGCTGAACTCGGATCTTGATAACATAATTCTTAATGCATTTAGAGTTGGCGTTGACAGGAATGTGGAGTCACTGTTTTCAGGAGTGCTCCCACCAGTAGTTCTGAAGTCATGCTCCTACAGATGAGCATGATGTGCTCAGGAGGGTCACAAAATAAAAGTACATGACATAACAGTAAGAAAAGGCTTTGCAGGGAACAGAGAGTAAAAGGCTTAGGAGGAAGGAGGTGACACTAATCAGGGTGCATTGCATACATGCATGAAATTATCAAAGAACAAATTTAAATGATAAAGGGTTAAAGTTTTGTTTCAGTTGCAGTGAACTTTCTTAGCTGTCTCAAGGATATAGGGTCAGTCCTCAGTATCAAAAAAAGGCAACAACAGCAACAAATATTAGAATTTATCATATAGTTTTTAATCCCAAAGAGAATCCAGAGGTACAAAGTCATATAACTAGTATCGTAAGTGTACAAGAATGCTTTTGATAGCTCTCTTTATGTTTAAGGAAAAAGACTCCTCTGAAAACTTAACTTTTATTGAAATCAGAAAAAGCATGAAAAAAATCAGTCAGTCACATCTAGCTGATTTTATGATGATTAAATATAATACATGGAGTTTGTATCTCCACTATTAAATTATAGAAAATTAAAGTACTAAAAAATTTATGTTTTGAATAAAATAAAAAATATATAATAAAAATGACCAATGTTAGAGGTTGGGATCATGAAGACTGAAATATGTAAAACTAGTAATGCTTTGAGATCAGCAATCACGATGATATCATCAGTGAGAATAGTGTGGAAGATAGCAAAATATACAGTTATAGAAATCTTTTATACTTTTGATATGATACCCTGTAAGAAGCATTCCAATTTGCTTCTAGTTTTGCCCATGTGGTTATCTTGAAAAATTTTAAAAAACAAACAAATAAACAAATAAACAAAAAGAACCATCGTCTCTCCCCATTTTTAAAGACATAAAAATATATCTAATGTTAAATCTTGGTGTTAACCAAACTCTTCCCTGTTTTCAAATACAAACCACCTTTCCTATCCTTGCCACTTTGCAAATACTCAGGGTCGGCCTTCCCAGGCTCCACACCATGTTGTAATTTACCAAAGAAGATTACTAAGCATCTTTGACCTGACCTATGACAAGTGGCTCCTGGCTAACATCATCTGTCTCTCCATTCATCTTTTGAGACCTTTGTACTTTTGTCCTATTGATTTAATAGATTACTTCACACACAGCAAAGTTTTGACCTTTCTCTGGAGCTCAAAATTTCACCTTCTTTTTGTTCAAGTCTAGTATCTTGATTTCCACTTAACTGATCATAGGGATATCAAGGAAGAACTATGAAATCTGCTACCTTTTCTTATCTTAAGACTAGTTGTCTATTCTTGTCACCTCCTTTCATATTTGTACATCACGGGAAGTGTCCTTATTACCTTTCAAATGTAATCTTCCCCAATTCACTCTTTGAACATCTTCAGTGTCTTTTATCTTCAGCCCTCTTTACATAATAAAAATTGCCCACATGTCTATTAAGAGAGGTAGTCCTAGAGCTTATGGCTTAAATATTACTCAGAATGAATCCTAGAACTACTTTCTGTGTGATTACACATGTTTTTTATATGCATGAGACAGGATGGATCTCTTACTAGCCTAGAATTCATATACGCTTCTCTATTGCTGGCCAGCAAGTACTGAGGACTGCCTGTCCTCATAGTGTGCTAGAAAAATAAGTACTTGCCAACAAATGTGGGGTGATGGTGGAAAGTGTGCCCATATGGCGTGTGTGTGTGTGTGTGTGTGTGTGTGTGTGTGTGTGTGTGCGTTCATGTGATTCTGAAAATTGAAAACTGGTCTTCAGGATTACAAGACAAACGCTTTAGTGACTGAGCTCTCATCCCAGCCCCTATTTCTTTTTTTAAGAAATAGAAAACAAGAAAACACAGTGTCTTTAAAAATTGGGTCTACCAGCGAAGCAATTTCAGAAGTCTGGATGTGTTTTCGCTGAATTTTTGTTCTAGGGAAAAGAGCCTGCTTTGGCTTGTACTGCTCTCCCACACCTGGTCCCAGGAGCAAAAGAAGCATTGCTTCCTGACAATGGACAGATACTGCAAAGCGGTGACTCCTGTTTCTTCTTCAGAGATGAAGAAGATGTAAAGGAGAAGTTGAGTTATGAACAGTTCCCACATCTAAAAGTAAGATTTTCTAACAATACATAATTTCCAAGCTAGTAAATGGGCAAAGCCCAGCTCAGGATGGTGTCAGCAACATGGTACATTCATCGTGTGTTTTACCAAACAACTACTTCTGGGCTTCACTAATATACTATGGACTCTGAACATTTTAAACAACACACACTTTGTGTGAAATTTAACAACTGTTAAATTTCAGACCTCCCTTCTCCAAAGAATTTTGCATTGTCTACTTTACATGAAAAACATCAAGCCAACATTATATTAAGTATCTCTAATATAATGTATAAAAATAAATTCTATCAATTTTTATCATCAGGTTCCCTGGTTCTTTCCTACATTGAAATTGATACATATGGGACCATTTAAACATCTAAAATAGGATATTATATAGGTTCATGGGTGAAACATGAGTTTTGATAAGCAGTCGTATCTGGTTTTGTGCTCACAAAATAAACCAGGCTAACTAGCCACAAGATTATAGCAATCCATTGCTTCTTCTTCCATGCATTCTTTTAATAATTACAAAAATATGAAAGGATCCCACAGAAGATTCTTCCTAATTTGCTTATATCCTAGAACACATCAATGACAAATGTTAAATTTACCTATAATAAGAACTTGGAAACTGCAAACATGCCTGGAGTAAAGAAAAACACTTTTTAAAACAGAATTAAAGTAATGTTATGAAGGCTACATGAGGGGTTGAGGAGATATTTCAGAAGGAAATGACTGTCACTTAAGCCAGAGGACCCAAGTTCAGGTCACCAGAACCCACATAAGTATCCAGGCTTAGTAATACATGCCTCTAACACCAGTGTCAGCAAAGTAGACAAGCAGATTTCTGAAGTCAGTTGGACATCAGCCAAGCTGAATAATTAATTGAGCATCAGGTTTAGTAAGAGACACTGCCCCAAAGGCAATGACAGAGAAGAATAGAGGAGAAGCCAAATATCTACTTCTAGTGTCTACATGCACACACATGCACATGTATGTACCCTTGCATATACTATAGTCCATTATATGCACCAAAACAAACAAATTTATATACATACAAACATGTTGAGGTTTTCTCTTTCATTATCTATTGTAATGCTAAGTGCAGGTCCCTAAGACCTCGAGTCTATATGTAGCCCCTGTGATACTGTCCCCAAGATAATTCTGATTGATGAAAAAGATGATGCCAACAGCGAATTGCTGGGCAGGAGAGGCACACAGGTGGGATTTAAGTTTCCCAGGTTTGTGGGGAGAGGAGGACCATGAGGAAGAGAGTGTAGGAGGAGCAAGGAGAAGTAACCATGGGTCAAGAGTCAAGATAGTGTAGCCTGGAAGGCTAATTGGAGCTAAGAGCAGCTCAGATGAAACATAGTAAGTAATAACTTGGGGTTATCGATAGGAAAGTAGATTCTAATAGTATGAAGGCTAGGTATCTGTCCAGCTTTTGTACTGGTTAAGGCTTATTAAAAATATAATGGCTGTGTGTGTTTTTTGTCTGGGAACTCAATGAAGAAGGCAGGGTAGAAACCACTGTCTGGAATTTAAATAATTTTTACAACACATAAATACCTATACACATACATACACACATGCATACATACATGACCATAAAATGTCAGATGAGTAGTGGCACATACCTGTAGTATCAGCATTTGAGAGAATAGGCAGTAAAATTATAAAGTCAAGGCAACTTTGGACTATGTAACAAACCTGTTACAAAAAGTTAAGGAGATAGGCTGAGTTGCAGTGAGTGGAAGGTAGATACTGGTTGCAAACATTACTTTCCATTAGTTGAAATTAAATCTCAAACATACTAATGACTACAGAGACTCATTTCTATGAGGAGTATTATCTGTATCAGGTCACACATATTTATTGGTATAACTTCTCATGTCCATATGATCTTTATGTGTGATGTTAGCTCTCTGAAGTCAAGACAGTAAAGTTTTCATACTATATCTTTTCAAATCTAGAATAATAGTGTTCTCAGAAAATGGCATAGCAGCATATCATCAGTTCACTAAATTAGCTAACTTTAAGTATGTTTAATGTGGAAGAGGCTGGGAGGGTGGGGTAGATGAGGGACTACAGGGAAGAGTAACCAATAGTAAAGACATGTTTTAAACTATATGAAAACTTACCATGGAAGAATCTCGCCAAAACATGTACATACGCATATATAAAGATTTTAATGGAATTACAATACCCTAGTTAGAAAGTCCAAACATCAGTAAAACAAATGACAGTGCATATTGACTAGGAGATAAGGAAAGGAAAGCAATTATCTACTGTTAGTGGGAATGGAAACTAATACAGCACCCACGGAAACCGTGGTTCAGGATTCCACCAGGATTCCTGGTGGGGTACCCACTACTGTCTCGAGAGAGCTGAGCAAATACAAAATGGGGGTCGGGTTCTGCAGTTCACCTTTTTCCTCTCAAGTATCAGATATTGCTCTACGATAAGAAGAGTGAAGCAGAGTCCAGGAGGAATAGTGTCCATGGGGCTCCAGTCTGGACAGGAATGCTTAAAAAGGGGATTCTTAAAAAGTGGATTCTTAAAAAGAGGATTCTTAAAAAGAGAATTCTGAATAAGGAGGTTCAGTTGGCTGATGCTCGCTCTGATATGAGCCTCTGCAAGTGACCGGAACCTGGTCTAGCAGGTATGTACGAAGTCGACAGATGAGTGGGATTATGGGGAGAGAGCCTTCCCCCAAGTGTTTGTTACAGCTCAGTAAAAACAGCTAGATTCAGATGGTCCTTGGAAATGTAACTTGTGCCCTTTATTCCATGTGGATAGGGATGATATGAACCTTGGGGAGTGGGATGGCAGACAGGGAACCAGGAGGAACTAGCTCTAGTCTTGCAAGAAATTTCTAGTCCCTCTGAAATTTCTAGTCCCTCTGAAATTTCTGATGTTTGAGCTTTCTCTGCTTTGCCAATTCTGAGCCAGTTCTTCTTGTGGCACAGTCCTCATGTTCACTTAAAATCAGTGTTGAGATTCCTATAAAATTGAAGATAAGAGGGCTGGTGAGATGGCTCAGTGGGTAAGAGCACCCGACTGCTCTTCCAAAGGTCCCGAGTTCAAATCCCAGCAACCACATGGTGGCTCACAACCATCCATAATGAGATCTGACGCCCTCTTCTGGTGTGTCTGAGGACAGCTACAGTGTACTTACATATAATAAATAAATAAATCTTAAAAAAGAATACCACAAGAGCCGGGCGTGGTGGTGCATGCCTTTAATCCCAGCACTTGGGAGGCAGAGGCAGGTGGATTTCTGAGTTCGAGGCCAGCCTGGTCTACAGAGTGAGTTCCAGGACAGCCAGGACTACCCAGAGAAACCCTGTCTCGAAAAACCAAAAAAAAAAAAAAAAAGAATACCACAAGATTCAGCTATGTCACTTTGAGCATACATTCACAGAACTTTATATCCTATTACAAAGATACATAGTTAGTGCTATTACCTTGTTAGTTCTGGATAATTCATAATATTCAAAAATTGGAAACAGCCTAGATGTCTACCTACTAATGAATAAATAGAAAGTGGAAGTGTATATTTACGGGCTGGAGAGATGGCTCAGTGGTTAAGAGCACTGACTGCTCTTCCAAAGGTCCTGAGTTCAATTTCCAGCAACTACATGGTGGCTCACAACCACCTGTAATGGGATCTGATGCCCTTTTCTGGTGTGTCTGAAGACAGCTAGAGTGTACTCATATACATAAAACAAGTACATCTCTTTTTAAAAAGAAATACACATTTATACCATGGAATATTATTCAGCTATATAAAAAATGAAATTTGCAAGTAAGTTGCACAAAGCTAGAAATGATCATTCTTAGTGAGACTACCCAGACCCCAAAAGACAAATGTTGTGTTTTCTCTTATATATGGACATTACCCAAGCTTTAAGTATGTGTGTTTCTACTTGAATAACCAGGAAGGTTAGGTAGCTAATCAGGGAAGGAATCAAAAGGGCCATCCAAGAAAGGGGGACACAATAGAGAGGGGCCTAGAATAGGAGAATGACATGGGAACAGAATGGGAGAGCAGGGTAAAGAAGGAAACTTGAAAGGGTGAACTAATAGCTTTTGAAAATCTCTACTAAAACTTACTACTATATAAGCTTCCTAAAATGAACACACATTTGAGAGGAATTTAAATAGAATAAAGAGAAAGCACCCCCAATCAAACATCTTGCTCTATCAAGTAAAATCTCCAGTGGCAGGAATGGGTCACATTTTTACTCATTAGCCATATGGGTTCCATAGATGTCACCAAACTTCACAGACCAATGTTAAAGCAACTGGTAAACTTCTATAACTTGACAGAAGGCCCTATAGCTTTAAGACAAAACTTACTTAAGTTATCTAATTTGTAAAAATTAAGATAAAAAAGTGCTAGTGTCCAAATAGAAGCTTCAGTCCTACTGACTAAAATTCATGGTGCTGGGACTTATTTTGCTGCTGGAGGATAAAAATAATCAATTACCAATATCACATAGTTTCAAACACTCCATTTTCAGTAGTGACCTGGCTACAAGATATACTGACAAAGTAGTGGCAGAAATATCCTGAAAGTAAAACCATATTTTAGTTGGATGCAAGGCCCACTGCATGAAATGGAACCCATGTATGACATTACTAAACAGCCAAGAACCTGCGAATAAATAAATAATATGCAGCTATGGGAAAAGCAATGTTTAGTCTGATTAAAAAACATGCTAATCATCTCCAGCAACATATTTATAACCATATATGAAAGAATATCTCAAACCCCATCAGACATGTGTCTTCAAGCAGCTGATAGAAACTAATATAAAGATCTATAACTTTGGAGAGTGAGAGAGCACTCAGTCTTATGGGAATGCCTTTATCAAATCCTCCCACCTGAGATTCTGAGATCTTTGTGGGATGGTGCTCCTGAGCAGTATAGCTGGGTCTCAAGGTAGAACTCTTCCCAGTTTTCTAAGAAGCCACCAAATCAATTTCCAGAGAGGTTGTACAAGTTTGCACTCCCACCAGTAATGAAGGAGTGTTCCCCTTGCTTCACTTCCATGCCAGCATCTGCTGTCTCTTAGCCATTGTGATGGGTATAAAATGGAACCTCAAAGTTGTTTTGATTTGCATTTCCCTGATAACTAGGGACGTTGAACACTACTTTAAGTGCTTCTTGGACATTCGAGATTCCTTTGTTCAGAATCCTCTGGTTAGCTCTGTACCCATTTTTAAATTGGGTTATTTGTGTTGTTGGTATCCTACTTCTGATGTTCTTTATGAATTTTGTGTGTTAGCCTTCTGTCAGATGCAGGGTTAATGAAGATCCATTCCCAATCTATAGGCTTCCATCTTGTCCTATTAACAGTGTCCTTTTTCTAACAGAAGATTTCAGTTCCATGAGGTCTCATTTAAAAACCAAGTGTTTGTTGTTTCTTGGGTCTACTTCTGGATCTTTGATTTGATTCCATTGATCAGTATGTCTGTTTCTGAACAAATACCATGCAGTGATTTTTTTTTTTTTTTTTTGTTGTTGTTGTTGCTACTGCTCTGTAGTATAGCTTGAAGTCAGGTAACTCATCCTGAAGTTCTTTTAGTGTTCAGATTGTTTTGACTATCCTGGGTTTTTTCCCACGTGATGTTGAGAATAGGTAAGAAAGAAGGAAGAGAGAAAGAAAGAAAGAAAGAAAGAAAGAAAGAAAGAAAGAAAGAAAGAAAGAAAGAAAGAAAGAAAGAAAGAAACTAAAGATTTTGAAATCTATGTAGAATGAAAAAAAAGATTATGGAAGTTGTTAAAGTGACTCCCAGTAAACAATGCCTTCCCAATACAACAGGACTAATAGATATTTGAACACACAGAATCTGTGATAATATGTGGAAGACTGCCACAAGTTCAAAGAATACAAAATCATAGCATGGAAAAGAGGGATTGAATATGAAATCCTATCCTCAGCCATAGTAAATAACTGCTAGGAAAGGGAAAATCTGTTTTCTCCCAAAGTTTGTCACTGGAATCATTAATCATATTCTAGGTCTCATTCCCAGAAGTAGTTGGTCAACACAATACTGAGTCTATTGCTTGTGTGGACTTTTGGTAGAAAGTAGAAGAAAACCATGTTTATAGACACAGTATAGAAGTTGCACATGGAAATTAATATCAGCTGATAAAGTATGCAGATGAACTCCACAAGCTCAGAGCAGAACCATTGAGACAACTCAGCCTTCTAGGAAGAAAAGTGTAGACCCTGAAGTTGAAAATAAAGAAGCATTCATGACGAGAGTTGAAGTTAAAATAAAGATTCCTGGAGATCTGAAAGCATGACTTGTGGATGACCAGACAAAAGTAGCTTTTCTATCTTCTTGCCAAGAAGAATGGAGATTCAATTTTTGAGGATTATGTAAATAATAAGAAACCTTGAGGAAATACAGATAATAAGGAGTGTGATGTTATTGAAGCTGTGACAGGTATAAATGAGTACTTCAATGTAATGTTGGGTACTCAGCTACACTACAAATTTGGGAGACCACAATATGTAGAAATTCCTGCAGATTACCCCATTCATCCATGCCCCAGGTGTATGGAGGGCCATTTACTGAGATTATTTGTGCAAATTGGAATGATTTTAGCCTATACACCTCTAGATGAGAAGACCCTTGTTTTATTACTGAACTATCTACATGATTTCCTCATGTACCTGGTGAAGAATGGCTAGGAATTCTCCAACATTTTTTAGTGCCAGTGATTATGAACTTGAGTACCACTGGAAAGCCATATGAGGGTAACTGCTCCTTCTTTAATTTTTCATTTCACAGTTTCTACCCATATATTTAGTGATGGACAACAGAGTGATGTGCTATAGAGTGTTTTATTGCTTAGTTGACAAAGCTGTTTTTGAATGCTGGTGGTTCTGTTCCTTTGACACTATGGGCATTTATCATATGTGTTAATGATCTATGACAGAATGCCTGATTCCTAGTGCCAAAGGTTTACTTCAGTGTATATTACTGAACACTCATCCACCTGCGGTCTCTCTTTTTTTTAATGGTGCTTAAAGAGCCCATCCTTTGTAAGTCTCCCTGCTGTTCGTTAGGTATTTTATCTTTGTTCAATTGTTAAAACTTTGTGCCTTGTCTTCATGGTTTTTGTATTTGTGTCTAATGCAGGTTTTAACATGAAAGATACAATGCACCATGTAGCTACAGTTTTATAAAAAAAAAAAAAAAAAACAATCAACCTTGTAGGAGTTGTTTTTCAGATCTTCAATCATTTTTTTCTTTTAAATTTCACAAAAAGTAAATATTAAATCAAGGAGCATAAATAATTAGATTCTTGAAAGTTTATTGGACTATGGATTATGAAATAAAATAAAAAGGAAAGAGTAACACCCAACAGAGAATTCATAAAAGTATTCAAATTGGTCAGAAACCTAGCTTGAAAGGATAAATTGGAGTATTTACCCTTAAAGAGCTAATTTTCTCAGACAGAATAAAGCCTTTACTTTATTCCATTAAATTTGTTTCCTGGTCATGAGTCTTCACCTTGGAAAAAATGCAACTGCCTTCAAAATAAAACTAAGCCAGAATGGTGATTCTGTAGAGAAATACAATTTAAAACTGTGTGTGAGTTGAAAAGCTTATGAGTAAAGGTACATTTATCTGCCAAGATCTCAGTGTTGTGTTAAATCCCTCGCATTCAGCACTGGAGATCTCAGGGGACTGTTGTAGACTTTAATCAAAAGAACATTTCACAGTTTGCTTTAAAAGGTCAAACTTACTAACTTATCCTTATGTGATGATAGTTTAGCAATGGTCTAGTAACTTGGTTTGCAGTTTGTCATGACCTAGACCATTTTGTGGCAAAAGGAAATTGATGTGAACCCTTTTAGCCTTACTCAACCATTAAAAAGTGCATTAGGCAAGCTTTGGTCTCAAAACCAGAATAGCTTCTCATAGTCAGTCTAGGATTTTATGAACAGGACAAATCCCAAAATATTAAAACATGCATGTATATGCATATATCTGAATATATATGATAGTTGGATATATGTGTATATATGTATGTCCTGTATAAATTATAAACATCAAGCAGCTTCACTCAGACTAGAGAAACCAACTCATATGAAAACTAGGATGTCAGGCTGGATTTATCTCGAATGGATGTCTGAATGCCAATTACTCAAGACAGTTTTCTCTAACATGGAGAAAAGTAGTGTCCCTCAGTTTCACAATTCTAGCTTACCTAACTTATCTAACTAAAGATTCCTTTATAAACCTTCTAAATTCCTAATGCAAGATGAGATGCAGGCCAAAAGCATTAATTGGAAAATTTTAAAAATAATTAATTATTGTGCATTTATAAGATTATGGAATCTCTCATCATCATGTTCCATATTCGTCTGTATTATTCACATCTAGCATTGTCTAACTTATTAGATCAACTATAGTAATATCAGTATGTTGCTAGAACACTTTCTTTTTATTTTTAGATATTATTAATCTCTTCCTGTACATACATTTTTTTTTGCTTCTCTCCATGTAAGTTTATGTGTATATGAAAATGTAATATATATATTGAATTCAGTATTATTTAGTTTCAGAGATCCACTATGTTATATGAACACATTTTTATGGAAAAGGGAAACTTAAATTTTTATTTTCAATTTAACCTATCACCAGTACTTGAGGTGTGAGCAGACATTTATAAAGATATATTATGAAAAGCAGAGTTAAGGAAAAGAAAGAAAATGATGCTTTGCTTTCCCAATAATATTTCCATTACTGAAATGGGAAGAGTGAAGTAAATTTAGCATGTTTGGGTGCATTGCGCACGTGAAAGCCAATGTAGCATCTAAGATATTTATATAGAAGGTGATCAATAAATGAATCACTACAAGCTCATTAAATAGTAAGAATATTATTAAATATGTTTGCTTAGTTGATTGCAGTACTGTATGCAAAAACAAAATACTTAATTTTTGTAGGTTTTTATAATATTGAATGCATTACAATTAGTTTTTGTAAATATCTAGAATATGAACATATATAAATTTTTCAGAAAAGGCATTGTACTAGTATAAAGATATCCACCACTCTTAAATGATTGTTTTCTTGTAAGTTAGAAATTAATTTCTTACCTCTTGTGTGCAAGTTGGATACATGTTGGTTTTAGTAACTTCTAGAGACTTAAATATAAGAGAAGCACTACAGTGATTTTTCTGATTAAAACAGATATTATTGTTCTTTTCTCCATATTTTATGAGATGGAGAAATTTTGCAGCCATGTTGTGAAGATCTGCAGTTTGATGTGTTTTATAAAACGTAGTATGATGTGGCAGGAGGGAGAGCCTTAGAGGGTCCACGATGAGGCATCCTGCCAACTGAGGTACCAGCCAAAAGATGGATCTAGTATAAAATGAAGTGAATGAAGTGTACTTGGGGACATGAGAAGGGTGGTTGAGAAGTGAGTAGAAGCAGAGAAAGACAGACAGAGAGAGAGAGAGAGAGAGAGAGAGAGAGAGAGAGAGAGAGAGAGAGAGAGAGAGAGAGAGAGACCCTGAGAGAGAGTGAAGAGGATCAGACAGAGCAAGAATGGTGAAAAGGTCCTTTCATAGCAAGCCAGGCTCCTACCTGGCTGTTGCTAAGCAACTGTTGGGCGGAGCCTAGAAACTGTTAAGACAGGCAGTTTACAGAGAAGCACAGGAGGAAGGCAGGGAATGAATGATGAGCAAGATCTCTGTTTAAGCAGAGTCATGCCCCATGAGCCAAGAGGAGAACTCAGCTCTGAATAAAAGCTTGAGAAACAGCTCAATCTCATAAATGACTATGAGCAATAGCCTCTCACCTAAGCTGTTCTTAATTCCCTGGCACATGGAAAACTGGGAAAATGAGTATTTGCTATTCTGTTACTGCTCACCGCAATTGGGAAAAGAACCTAAACATGCTACCACAAATGAATTGTGTAATAAAATGTGTTACATACACATTCACAACACAATGTTGCTCATTGGAAAAATGAAACCATAAATTTGAAGGTAAATGCATAGAACTAGAAAATATTATATTTAAGAAGGTCTCCCAAAATCAAATGCTACAAGGAAGCTCTCATCTAAAGTTTGTAGCTCCAAATCTTCAGAATGTGTACATAGCATGGAGACATAACAAAACCATGTGAATATAAAGGGTTAATGGGGAAGCACACTTGAGGTAGAAATGAAAGCATATACGTTTTATGAAGTGAAGAGTGGGAAAAATGGGAGAGAAGCTTGAACCAGGGAGGAAGAGCGGGTCAAAGCAGAAGTAGAAAGGAGGAAAAATGACACCAAAGGTGTTTGACTGAACCTCAAGGAATAATACCATCTAAAATTGTAGACAAATTAAAATGCATGCACAAACACAGGCACACACACACACACACACACACACACACA
>NC_034597.1:101623261-101647409 GCF_900095145.1 Mus pahari
ACACACACACACACACACACACACACACACAAAACACATCTGTTTAAGACATATTCTACTCCTAAGCTTGAGAAGCCTCCTTTTTGATGGTATGTTCAGAGTAATCTAAATGATACTCTGAAATACCAAATGATATTCTGATAAGCTGTTGTTTGTTCTCTTAGTTGCCTCTTAGAGATTGAAGGTAAGCTCCTAATGCTAAACGAACTATTTGTATAGCACACAGGACCTTGATGATTCAAGCTCATTCTACCCTGCAAGCCTCCTTCCTGTACTCTAGTTTCTACAGTTCTAGAAATTACCATACAAGCTGCTGAGGGAAAGAAGCAGTCAATAGATTTATCCATATATAAACCACAACAACCAGCATACCAAGATATGTGTAAAGACACATAGTAGTGCTCATATATTTATGATATTCAACAGCTGTCTAATTGGACTTCATGTCCACTCAATAGGAGAGCAATCATAGATCCTACCTGAAATCTACCTAACCAACAAGGGCTAATGAGGTCATGGATCTTAGAAAAATTCCTGACATCACCATTCTAAGGCAGTATATTTCTCTAACTATATTTATCTTTATACCCACAGGTAAAGGCAGTAGGAAATACCCCTCATCAGTGAATATTCTCTTAGCAGCAAGTAGAAATCATGACAGACAGCCAATAATGTATACAATACAAAGTAGTCAAACCTAAATTTCTAAACAGGTAAATAAAATAACGGACTCGGAAGACACAAGTATGTATATATTTATGCACACATACATATACATGTAATAGGAGTATATAATATATGCATAAGAATAATAACCATGGAAAAGGGGCCATCAATTCTTGGGGGAGTGTGTGGAGGGTGTGAGAGGACTTGAAAGGGGGGTGAAGAAAGGAAAAGTGACATAATTATATTTTAGTTTAAAACATTGCTATTTTAAACCACTGAGTTTTGATGTCTTGTGATATAGGTATATGTGATTTATGTAAATACAAAAAAGAAGTCAGTTTTATAGCAACACTTAAAAAGTGCATTTTTAATTTCTCTCTCTCTCTCTCTCTCTCTCTCTCTCTCTCTCTCTCTCTCTCTCTCTGTGTGTGTGTGTGTGTGTGTGTGTGTGTGTGTGTGTGTGTGTGTGATTTCCAAACAACTACTCATGTGAATAAGCTGGAAACATATTCACGGGTAGTGATCAATTATTCTTCATTTTTACATGAAGCCCATGAAATGTTTTCATTTCTTGAGTTCTAAGCAATTTAAAGGAGTCCTTGTACATGAAAGAGTTGTCTTAATTGAATGGACACTAAAGGCTGATTAAATATGAAATAGGAGAGAATGATTAGAGGGTCAGTACAGGGTAATGTAAATACTTTGCTTTAATCTTTTTTTTTCTTTTTCTCTCTCTACTTAATTTTCTTTACCTTTGTGTACTTGTAGGTAGGCAACCAGACATAAAAAGAAATGTTCAAGTAACAAGAGAAAAAGCTTTAAAAACCGAATGTTTTTAAAAATACTTTAAAGATTTGATCATACATTACTGATATTAGTGTAGATGCTTTAGACTATTCTACACTCATTTTCTTGTACTCATTGGCTCACATGACTCCTTACATAGAAAATACAAGGAGCTTAATGACACACCATGGTAAAATACATTTTTTCTTCAGTAGTAAAACAAGGAGAACCTAGTCTACTAATCGATATTGGAAGGCAAATGTTGGAAGAGTAGTTTCACAGCATGGAAAGCATGTGTACATGGATGCTGACATGTATGTACACATGTATGTGTGTATAATATTCAGAAGGAAAGCTACAACAATCTTATTATGGACAGCAGATTTTCATTTTCACCTCAATGACAAAAGCAGAGCATATTTGGTTGAGTTACGACCAATGCTATAATTATGACTAAAATTGTCAGTCAGTCCTGCAGAAAAAGGCATATTGGTGAGGTGAACCACATCTCTCTCCTCTGCTAATGTGTTTGCATAAGTGTATGTGTTTGCCATGGCACTAGTGTGAACATCAGAAGACAACTTTCAGAAGTCAGTTCTCATCCACCAACCATGTAAGATTCAGGGATCAAGCCAAGGTGAGCAGACCTGGCAGCTTGCTTTCTTGCTTTTTGAGTGATCTCCCAAATCCCCTCTATTCCTATTGTTTTAACTGATCTCCATTCAGATTGTATTTTCTACTGACTATTTTCATTTTACCATTAGGCCAATTTTTTGAGGGGGGTGTCAGAAACAGAATAAACAGTCACACCAAACTATAAATATCTCACTTAATCCTCACAGAACACTGTGAGATAAGAATTGTTAAGTCCTAAGAGACTTCACATGAGCATGTAAAACAGCTCAATGCTATCTACACTTGGGGGATCACTCTCTGGCTACGTAACTAGACTTACCTGTTGAGATTTTTCAAAGAATTTTATAGGAGTTAAAACTTCTTTACATGATGAATAATACCCATGTCCAAAAATTGAAATTAGAAAAGTATCCATTCTATTTGTTAGTCTGGATTCCACTCTTAATTCAAGGAGCTTGAAGATTTTACATGAATTGTCAAGGAGGGGAAGGCCTTTGTTATCACCTGCCTTGCTTCCTGGACTTGTTTTTATTATGAGGAATTCCTGGTCAGCTACTTTTATTTTATTTTATTGGTTTTATAATGTAATGAACCCAGGAAGAGCCCTCGGCATGGATCGTATAATGTTCTAAATAAGAAATCTTTTTGGACTATAGAAGACCACATGAAGCATGTTTTTCATAAGGTATGTTAAAGTGGCCACATCTTTTAAACTAAACTCATAAACAGTTGACATGATGTGCATAGCACTGAGATTTACCTTCCTGGGGCTATAGGGAATTTAAAAAGCCACCGCACATGCAAAATCCTGGTATCACATGGGCCATGCTCTTTGGTGGTGATGCAACAGCAGCAGATTCTAGCATTTGTTATACCAATCATGCATCAGGAAAAAGCAGCTTAGTTAATATTTGTAGGGGTCAGTGGTAGACTAAATGAAAATAGCCCCCATAGTCTCTTATTGGGGTGTGGCTCTGCTGGAAGAAGTGTGAGCTTTGAGTTTTCAGAAGTTTAAGACAGACCCAGTGTCACCCATCTTTCTGATGCCTGGGGATCCAGATGTAGAACTCTCACCTTTCTTTCCAGCATGATGTCTGCCTGTGTGCTGCCATGCTTTCTGCCATGACAACAACAAAGTAAACCTCTGGACTGTAAACCAGCCTTGATTAAATGTTTTCTTTTAGAAGAATTGCCATGGTCATAGTGTATTTTCACAGCAACAGAACACTGACGAATACAGGGTCTCTATGATAACATTTTCAGCCTGCTGCCATCTATAGGGCAGACTATCTGGTAGGTAGTTTCTGTATACATTGTACAGCATATACACTCAGGCCAATGAGATTCTTTAACAATCCTCCTCCCATGACACAGTGCAGGTCTTGTCGTAAGTTTGTGGTATTCTTTGATATGGCCATGCCCATGTCAAATATACATCTTCACTTGGGCTTAATGTGTTCCCCACATTCATGATATTTAGAATGGCTGCCATGTTCAGGTGCTCTTCTGAGAAAGCATAGCTCGCTATTTTTTTTTACAACTCTTACAAATCCCTATTAACCGTTTATTTCCTCCTCTCTGCTTCATATATTTTATAAAATTTTAGCTATTTATACTAACATAAAGTTGTGGATATATAACCATGATAACTTACTCTGTGTGTTCCCAGATAGTCAACAGAAACAACAGAATTTTGTGTATAAGTATGTACATTGCCATTTTCATTTTTACTATCTTGTGTTATATAATTAACATAACTACAATGCCAACAATCTGGATGTATTTAACAATATTACCAGTGAGTCATTGAATCAACATTGCTGGAAGAACCACAAGATATCAAAGGGAATAGTCATTTTAAAACACATACTATTTAAAGCATGTCTGAACTTTTGTTTTGAAACATTGTTTACTGTGATATTATGATAATATACTTAGTGATCTACCAAGTTAAAACACACACACATACACACACACACACACACACACACATGCACACACACACACACACTGAAACACTCACAAAATTCATATTTATATCTGTTGACATAAGCCTTTTAAATTAAGTGGTACACAAATTAGAGAAAGCAGCTACCTGACAATATAACCCTAACAGCTAGATGATTGATTGAGTTTTTCCATCTATAATAATATATTATGTATTTATACCTTTCTTCAAAATTAAAGTGTGAAAAGACTAAGCAAGATAAACTCAGTGCTCCTATTTGGCAAGCAGCTGTTAATTCCATACTTCAGAATTATATGGTTTTGGAAGTTCTTTGAAAAGATTGCATTATACAAAATGCATGCAATTTATTTTTGTTTTAGGTATGTGAACATTGCATGCAACAAAATTTGCATGTAAGTTATAAAATGTTCTAATGCAATACAAAATTACTTCTTCAAATAATTTTCTATCAATGTTATATTCTTAAATATATAATACATAGTATTATATGTACTAACTGAAGATAAAATAAATAACTACATGACAAATTAAGTCGCAATTTTAAAATCTATCTTTTGCGGAAACTGACAGTTTAGTCTTTTGACCATGGGGTTCATCTTCTAATACATTGTATGATAAAAAACATTTCACTATAAACTAAAAATGTTGAATGCATAATCACTCTTCAAGTTATAGCCATGACACTGTTAGGTTTTCTTATGATCTTTTCAGTGTTCTTTGTAAATTAATTTTTCTTAAGGTATCTTTCCTTAGATAAATCTTTTTATATGAGTTTATCTAGAATCATTAAAATTTCAAGTAGCCACTATACCAGAAGTAGCTGGTATGGGTTCTTTTCCATCAAAACCCTCCTGCAAGGTAGTACCTTACTTGGTACTTACTTCATACCTTACCATGCTAACATAGAAGGAAATAGCATTGTTCCCTGAAACATTGCTCTGATCCACTTTGTTGGTTTGTTATGTAACTTCCTAAAATAAAAGACTGAAAGGACATCTGGACTAATAACTGCAAACTCCCAAAGTTAGCATGTTAAAAAACAAAGAAGAATGTTAGGTTTAATTTACTAGTCTCTAAAATTGGAACTGAGTTATGTTTCTGCTCCTAGGAGCAGACATGGCATCCTGAATTTCTTAGAGGATGTGGTGGCTTAAATATTCTTGGCCCTGGGAACTGACACTATTAGGAGGTGCATGCAGTCTTGATAGGATAGGTATGTCCTTGTTAGAGGAAGTGCCTTGCCGTGTAGGGTGGGCATTGAGGTATATGCTTAAGCTCTGCTCAGTGTGGAAGAGACCTCCCTCTAGCGACCTCCAGAAGAGTCTCCTCCTGGATGCCTAAGGATCAAGATGTAGAAGTTGTGGCTTCTCTAGCAGTGTGTCTGACAACATTCTGCCATGCTTCCTGCCATATGATAATGGAATGATCCTCTGAAAGTGTAAGCCAGCCCAAATTAAATGTCGTACTTTATATGAGTTGCCTTGGTAGTGATGTTTCTTTACAGCAATGGAAACTCTAAGACAGATGGCCATTGATAATGGTTGTTTAAAGCTGTTCCATAGAATCCTGAAGGGTATGACTGTGTAGCAAAAGGCTTACTGAGTGAAAGCATTGAGTTTATGACATTCACTGTTGAACTCCATCCAAACAGGCTTGTTTGGCATCTGGACAGAAGAAAGGACTACACGGATGTTCCTTGTCTAAAGGTTCGGAGCAATGTGATGGCTGCATAGAAGTAGATCATGGCAGTAGTCTCCTTGAATATTGTCAGTTTCTGCTGCCAAAAGAGTGCATTACTATATATGCTAAATAATGCCCATTTTTATTTATTTCACAGAACACAAAGAATGCAAATTGGCATTTGGAGACTTTGTGTACTGTAGCATGGTTGTTCTTGGTGAGGTGATCAAGCCAGAGGAAGTGATTAAATTTATACGTGGTGAGCTAGTACTACTTTATAGACATTGTCTCATTTTTTTCAACTCATTGGATTGATATGATAGTGATATCATCTTCATTACTGGCACATTCTTTGATAGTATTCAATCCAAAACATGAATGAAATTAAAAAAACTAGTGTACAGAAATATGCCTCTGTATTCTCTTTCTTTTTTGGTCTCTGTGTTTTCTGTTTCCCAATCTTCAGTACTTCTGTCCCCTTCCCTTTCTCTGTCCTTCTGGAAGAAAACACTTGAGCAAAAACTAAAACTGTGATCTCCACTCTAGAATTTTTCTGTGCATATTCCTTTCAGTGAGTTGATGTATGAATGATGAATCTGGGTTATAAAATAGAACCTAGTGTGTTCATGGAAAATACAAATTAGCAAATCACAAAGAATGTGAGTTTATGAAAGGATTAAGACTAATGAAGACACAAGAGATGATAAATTCAGCATAATGTTCCTGTGAACAATGACAGGCAAGATTTAGGGCGCAAAGAACACATTTGTCTTATTGTTTTGTAAATTATTTATGGTTTTCTTTTCTCCAAATCTCCACTCTCTGATTAGTCTATTTCCAGATGGTATAATTAGGTTTCAAAATTCCAAATATTCTACACTTATGGTTTGGCTTGTTTTATTTATATTATAACAGCTGATTTAACAGATGTTCACTCCATAAATAGATTTCTGTCAATAGATTTTCGTTTTAATCAATTCTGATCATCTGATTTACTATAATAGAGTAATTCTGTGGAGTATTCTAGGAGTATTTCTTGCATTAAAATGGCAATGTTATGTTAGATTTGACAATTTCCTAATATTGTTCTAAAAGTTTCTAATATTCAACTAGTCATTAACTAATGTATAATAAGAATTAATTACTTTAAAGATATTTAAACATGCATCTTTGCCTTCTTAAATTAAATCCAGGTACATTATGTTTTTTAAAATTCGAATAATCTTCTCCGTTATGTGGTTAACACATTTTATAATTGAAATACACACATATAAATGTTAAATTGTACTGATAGAGAATGAAAAATTCATAAATAAAAAGAAAGTAAAGGTTAAAAGGTTTTTAAGATGTGTTTTTATAATGTGTAGACAATATTCTCTCTCTGGTCTCTACATATATTATTATAAAGACCCAAACAAATAATTCTCATGCCCAGGGAGGCCTTTAGCTTTTCCAGTTACATGTTTTGATCTAAGGCAATTAATATTTCTTTCTTTGTTTAGGTCAACTATAAATTTTCTGAAAATCAATTAGGCATAAAAAGTATTTAAATAAAATAAGCCCTGACTTAAAGGTAAAAAGAAAACATATTTCTAACATATTAAAAATATAAACATACAGTTATATTAAAAAGAAAAAAATGATAAAAATTTGAACTACAAGTATGGTAAATAGCATTTATCAAAATGTATTATTAATATGGAACTTATAATAGTTTGTTTTTTCTTAGTTTTATAAACTAAATTAAATAGTATTGTTAGTAATAATATTAATTAACAATATGCCAAAGATTCATAATCCAACAAAAACAATGTGCAAAAAGTGATCCATAATCCTATTTCTCTCTAATTACTACTAAGAAAGTCCTTCTTTTACCAACCTATGACAAGATAAAGCACATACAGGTAATTCAAAGTAATCCTTTCTTCAGTGTCCTACCAAATCTCCTCTTAACTGCAAAGACAATAGCATGAAGAAAGTATTTCAAGCAAGCTGAACCAAGAAGTTAGCTGGCGTTGCTATCCTAATATTTGATAAAATTGACTTCAAACTAAAATCAATCAGAAGAGATAAAAGAGAGAACTTGACCACAATCAGGGGAATAATTAAAATTAATTAGGCATACTTGATTTCATAAGAAGCCTAATAGTCTTAAAGTTGCAGAATAACTCCAACTCAACTGTGATTTCAACTTCCCATTCTGTGCATTAGGCAGGCCATCTAGGCCAGCAGTGAGCAAAGAGAAATCAGAATTAAATCGCACCATACATCACTGAGTTCTGACGAATATCTACAGGATGTCTCATCCACACACCAAAGGATAGACGTCTTCCTATAAAGTATACCACATGGTGGGGACAGACACACAAAAATATTTAAAAAGTCATAAAAAATTAAATAACTCCATATATTCAGTCTAACATAATATGATAAAGATGAAAATAATAAATAAAATAATCATTAGTAATTAAGCAAAGTCACCAAAATAAACACATTACTAAATGATAAATGGTCAATGAAAAATTTTGAAATCCTGGAATTAAATGAAAATTAAACACAAGAAAAACTCTGGAACACATTAAAGTTAGTCTTATGCAGATAATTTTAGCATGAGCACCTACATGAGAAAACTAGTGTTGAAAAGATGGCTCAGCTGCTCTGAGCATTAGATGCACTAGAAGAGAACTCAGGTTTACATTCCAGCCCCACATGGTGGCTCACAATCATGTTATCCCCAGTTCTAGGTATATGACATCTTCTGGCCTCTGTAGACATCACTTATGTACTTGATGCACAGACATAAATCCAAACAAAACATTCAAGCACATACAATAAAATAAAATAACAATAAAACCCTAAACAAGTTTTTCAAAAAAAAAAAACAAACAAATAGATAACAATGCATTTGGAAAAACACAAACAAAGCAAAGTCAAATGCAACTTAAAAGAATAGTTACTAAAAAAAATCACAGCAGAAATTAATGAAATGGAAACAAAGAAAATATAAACAATGAACAAGCCTAAGGGCTGGTTCTTTAATAAGACCTACACATTGACAGAGTTCTCTATATTCCTTTTTCTTTAAAACAACCTCTCTATTGCTTTTAAGGGATAAACATGAGTTTTAGGAATATTTTGCCCTGTCAACATCATAACTGATAAAGAGTGGACCAATTTGCTTTGGCAGACAGAATTAGATCATATATCATATGTATTCCATATAACAGTTTTAGTTTTGATGTTATTTAAAAGCACCCATCTCTGTCTCTCTCTCTGTGCTGCTTCCTGTCGTTGTCTCTCTGTCTTTCTCTCTTTCTCTGTCTCTCTGCTTTTATACTACAGGTGCCAGGATCTGTATGTGAAGGAAGACAGACAACCTCAGGTGTTGGTGTTCACCCTTAAATAGATGCACTTGCTCACTGCCGTGCATGCCAGGTTAATGGGCCCACTGGCATCCCTAGATTCTCCTCTCTCCATCTTACCATAAGAGTGGCAAGAGGACTTTCACAGCTACCATCACCCAGCTTCATGTGATTTCTGAGAATATGAGTTCAGGTCTTTATGCTTGAGCAGCAAGTACTGTAACCGATGGGAAACCTTCTCAGACTTTACGTAATACTTAAAATTGAGGGAAATAATCAGTGAAGATTATTTGGGCTCTAATAACATGAATTTTCTTAGTATTTGTTATAAAATCTTTTTCGTTAATTGATTCACTTATTCACATTCCAATTGCAGCCCCTCTCCTCCTCCCCTCTTCGTCCCTCCACTCCTTACTTCCTCCCCTTCTCCTCAGAGAAGGTGAATCATCTCTGGAATACCCCCCTGCCCTGGGACATAAAGTCCCAGTACAACTAAGCACATCCTCTCCCACTGAAGTCACACAAGGCAGTCCAGAAAGGGGAAGGAGATCCAATGACAGGCAAAATATTCAGAGACAGCCTCTCTCCAGTTGTTAGAGAACACATGTGAAGACAAAGTTGCATATCTCCTACAAATATGTGGGCCCTATATCCAGCTCCTTTTGCCCTTTGCCCTTTGGTTGGTAGTTCAGTCTCTGTGAGCCTTGATAGGTTCAAGATAGTTGACTCTGTAGGTTTTCTTATAGAGTGCTTAACCCATTCCTCACCCCACGCCTATTGGTACCCCACCGTAACTTCAAGAATGGACCACACTACCAGGTCAATCCCAGATTCCCTTGAATCCATGGATAACACACACACACACACACACACACACACACACACACACACACACACACCAATTAATCTTAAAATGCCTATGATAACTCTGTCACTGGGCACTGTTAAACCTCTCATGCCACCACAGGCAGAATTGGATAGAGTGGCTACTGAACTCAAACTGAAAACTCACCTGATTGGTTGCTCTCAGCACCTGCAGCTACCCCTGGCTTTGTCATTCCTTTCTCCCTTAATTCACCCTGTGTCCTCCTGTGCAAGTTTAAGTGTCCCTCCCTGTCCTCAGTCATTGGTTGCTGGTATCTTTATTGATAGATCAAGAACCAATTGAGGAAAAGGACCTTAACATCAGAACCAATCCCTACAGACACACACACACACACACACACACACACACACACACACACACACTTGAGGTTTGTATCTTAGCCATTCTGATGGGTATAATCTCACTGTTATTTTGATTTACATTTTCCTGATCACTAAGGACACTGAATATTTCTTTAAATGCTTCTTCAACATTAAAGTCTACCCTGTTGAGAATTCTGTTTAACTCTGTACCATATTTTTTAATTGGGTTATTTGATTTATTGGTGTCTAATTTATTGACTTAATGTAATTTGGATATTAGTCCTCTGTTAGATAAAGGATTGGTGAGTAAGGATCTTTTCCCATTCTTTAGGCTACTGTTTTGTCCTATTGATGGTGTCCTTAGCTTGGCAAATGATTTTCTGTTTGACGAAGAAGTCCCATTCATTAATTGTTTATCTTAGTGCCTGAGCTATTGGTTTTCTGTTCAGAAAGCCATATCCTCTGCCAATGTGTTTGACTTTCTCTTCATTAGATTTAGTGTGTTTAGTTTTATGTTGAAGTGTTTGATCTGTCTGGACTTGAGTTTTTTTGAGGATGAAAAATATTTGCATTGTTCTAGAAATAGATATATAGTTATATCAGCATCATTTGTTCAAGATGCTTTCTTTTTCTTCTATTGCAGGTTTTTTGTCTTCTTTGTCAAAAATAAAGTGATTATAGGTATGTGGGATTTTTCTGTCTATTCTAGTCTATGCAATTCTATTGAATTGTTCAACCTGTCTATTTTCATGCTCATATCATGCTAATATTATTCAGCCATAGATAAGTAGGAATAACATAATAAAATGGACATTTTACCAAAAGCAATCTACAGACTCAATGCAATTGCCATCAAATTTTTAACACAATTCTTTATAAGCCCTGAAAGAACCATTCTTGAATAGAGAGCATACATGGTCATACATAATTCTAAAAACTGGATTGAGGCATTCCCATTGCTTGGTAAGTTATCTGGAATATGGGAAGATCTACTCTAATACTTTTCTTATAAATCAGGTACTAACCAAAGAGTAGAAGTCATGTAAGTCTCCATTGACATAAGTTTCATTTCCTCAGCCATCCATAGACTACTTGATGACACAGAGTGCTGTCTGTGGCACAACTAGAATACTAATGAAAGTGAGGGTGAAGATTCTGTTAAGGATGGCATGGCTGGTCTCACATTCACATTTATTTAGATTTCACTTCAGGGAGACCAAAAAGATATATATGGCTCTCTCAGGTACACTGGCTTGGGATGTGCAGTTAGCTCTTGCTTGTTATTACAATGTAATTCCTGAATATCAGGCTGTGGTGGTTTGAATAAGCTTGGCTTATTGGAAGTGGCATTAGTAGGACATGTCACCCTTGTTGAAATAGGTGTGGTCTTGTTAGAGGAACTGTGGGCTTAGAGGTCTTATGCTTAGTTTCTGCCTTGTGTGCAAGAGAACCTCCTCCTGGCTGCTCTTGAGCAAAATTCTCCCCTGGCTGCAGATGGATCCAGATATAGAACTCTCAGTTCCCTCTCCAGCAACATGTCTGCCTGGAAACTCTGAACAGTACCTGAATTATAAGAAATGTATTTGAGTAGATCTTCTAATACTCTAAATTATTTCCAAAGCATAGAAATGATTCCATCCAGTTTCACAATATTGTGTATCTATATATTCACACTCCTTCTCCAGACACAATGATTGATATGCTTCTTGCCTCGATGATAACTTAACTTCAGAACTTGTAAGCCAGCCCTAATTAAATGTTGTACTTTAGAAGAGTTGCCTTGGTTAGAGGGTCCTTTCATAGCAATGGAACCCCTAAGAAACAGACACAACCTTTTCTTTGGCTAGTATATCATAATCTATGATATTCTAAGTAAGCACATTTATTTATTTGTTTGCTTATTCATCTATTTATTTATGTATGTGTGTGTATTGATTCATTCTTACATTTATTGGTTTATTGACTTTTTATATTCAGAAGACCTTTACCCACAGAAAATTAAACAAAGAAAGATCATGTTCTCTTTTAAATGGAAAAGATACATTGTATAAATGAGAAAATGGAGGAATATTATTATGGATAATGAAGTAATATAATTGAGAAATTTAATATATTATATATATTATCAAAATGAGTTTAAAAGTAGAAATATGCTAAGAACCTTCTAAATATTGGATTCCCTGTTATATAATGAGTTCATAAATAATAATAAATTATCTATGTATTATGATCCATGTATCTATGTAGCCAATTCATTAAAAAATCAAGTTATTTCTGTTGAAAAAAGTTTTTATTTCTTGTTAGCAAACTTTTCACGCATACATACATCTAGTTTGATGATCTATATTACTGACAAATGCCTAGACTAACTATGATGAATGAATGATTTATTTATTTATTTATTCATTTATTTATTTATTTCGTTATGATTATGTACTTCTGGTGGACTATAGTCTAAAATGGCCTTCCAAACTCCTGATAATCTTGTTTCAACTTTTCAAATACTGACATTAAAATTGTGGACAGTCACACAAGTCTTAACGCTTAAGTTGTTGGTTGTTTTCCTGACATGACACAATCTTGCCATTGAAATAAAACTAGACTGGAAAGGAAATTTTGGTTTATCTTAACCATTTCCTTTTCTTCTCCTTTTCCTCCCCCTTCTTCCTCTTCCTCTTCTTCTTCTTCCTCTTCCTCCTCCTCTTCCTTCTTCTTTTAAAAACAATAAAATAAATACTTTTCTTACTTTTCTTTCATTGGATATTTTCTTTATTTACATTTCAAATGTTATCCCCTTTCCCGCTTTCCCCTCTGGAAACCCCATATCACATCCTGACTCCCCCTGCTTCTATGAGGGTGTTCCCATGCCCATCTACTCCTGCCTCCCTGCCCTGGCATTCCCCTACATTCCCTGGAGCAGCAAGCCTTCATTAGAACCAAAGGCTTCTTCTCCCATTGATGCCAGATAAGGCCATCCTCTGCTACATATGCAGTTGAACCATTGGTCCCTCCATGTATACTCTTTGGTTGGTGATTAAGTCTTTGGAAACTCTGGAGTGTTTGCTTGGTTCATATTGTCGTTCTTCCTATGGCCCTGCAAACACCTTCAACTCTTTGGGTCTTTTTTCTCACTGTTCCATTGGGGAATCCCACACTCAGTCTGATAGTTGGCTTTGAGATACTTTTAAGACCATCTATTCCAATATTTGCCAAAGCCAAGTGTGTTTGCCTCCTGCTCTATGTGGTCAAATCATTTCGTGTTCTATTGCTTTTGGAACAGAATTTCTTTTATTGGAACAAAGTTGAAGCAAGCAATATAAAGATTATGTCATTCCACTTCTTTGCTTTTATTGTAATGGGAGAAAAGAAATATCTGGAATCCTGGTGTTCTAATTTATCAGATCTAATAAAACTTATTCATTCCTAGGATCTTGGCACCAAGTACATTTTCCAGAATTTTAATGTGTATGTTTGGGTGTTATTTCCTTTAAATTACAAAATTATAATGTTTAAGAACTTCAAATTGCATAAACATGAAAGAAAATAATTTGTATATAGAGTATGAAATATAATTGGTTTGAAATAGAGTCCTAACTGTTACAAGAATACCTGATTCAACTACAAACAGCAAAAAAAAAAAAAACCTTAATTGCTACTGCAAAATTTATCAAATAATATCATTATGCTTTTAAAATGAGAGAAATAAGTATTTAATTGTCATGTCTATAAGAGATAAATATTTATGACTGAATTAAAATAATTTGTGTATCAGTTGCTTTATAATATGTAGAAGAAAATTTGGTAGGAGTGGAAATTGATGGGTTGATTAAATATGGTTGTTAATACCCTTTTCATTTTACATTTCTTATTTCTGAAGATCAGAGATATATTGTATCTTTTTCTCCTTCAATTTTAATTAGGAATTTAATTTGATTCATTTACATTTCAAATGTTATCCCCAAAGTCCCCTATACTCTCCCCCCCTACCCAACCACTCCCACTTCTTGGCCCTGGTGTTCCCCTGTACTGGGGCATATAGAGTTTGCAAGACCAAGGGGCCTCTCTTCCCAATGATCGCTGATTAGACCATCTTCTGCTACCTATGCAGCTAGAGACACAAGCTCTGGGGGTACTGATTAGTTCATATTGTTGTTCCAGCTATAGGGTTGCAGACCCCTTCAGCTCCTTGGGTAATTTCTCTAGCTCCTCTATTGGAGGCCATGTGTTCCTTCCAATAGCTGATTGTGAGCATCTGCTTCTGTGTTTGCCAGGCACTGGCATAGCTTCACAAGAAACAGCTATATCAGGGTCCTTTCAACAAAATCTTGCTGGTGTATGCAATAGTGTCTGTGTTTGGTGGCTGATTTTGGGATGGACCCCTGGGTGGGGCAGTTTTTGTGTGCGCCATCCTTTCAACTCACATCCAAACTTTGTCTCTGTAACCCCTTCCATGGGAGTTTTGTTCCCAATTCTAAGAAGGGGCTGAAGTGTCCACATTTTGGTCTTCCTTCTTCTTGAGTTTCATATGTTTTACAAATTGCATCTTGGGTATTATAGATTTCAGGGTTGATATCCACTTATCAGTGAGCGCATATTATGTGAGTTCTTTTGTGATTGGGTTACCTCACTCAGGATGATACCCTCCAGATCCATCCATTTGTTGACAAATTTCATAAATTCATTGTTTTCAATAGCTGAGTAGTATTCCATTGTGTAAATGTGCCACGTTTTCTGTATCGATTCCTCTGTTGAAGGACATCGCAGTTCTTTCCAGGTTCTGGCTATTATAAATAAAGCTGCTATGAACTTAGTGGAGCATGTGTTCTTATTACCAGTTGGAATATCTTCTGGATATTTACCCAGGAGAGGTATTTCTGGATCCTCCAGTAGTACTATGTCCAATTTTCTGAGGAACCGCCAGACAGATTTTCAGAGTGGTTTTACAAGCTTGCAGTCACACCAACAATGGAGGAGTGTTCCTGTTCCTCTTTCTCCACATCCTCATCAGCATCTGCTGTCACCTGAATTTTTGATGTTAGCCATTCTGACTGGTGTGAGGTGGAATCTCAAGGTTGTTTTGATTTGCATTTCCCTGGTGATTAAGGATGTTGAACATTTTTTGAGGTGTTTCTCAGCCNTTCGATATTCCTCAGTTGAGAAATCTTTGTTTAGTTCTGTGTCCCATTTTATAATGGGTTTATTTGGATTTCTGGAGAAGTTCAAAATAAATCAAACATAACACACCATATGTATATACTTATTTATTTAGGTAGAGCTGGTGTCTATGTTTTGTATACTCCAACTGGAGTATATGTGACACTTCTTAATAGATAGTTACCCATATGGGGAAGCTGAATCAGAACTACAAAATCAAGTAATAAACTTGTATGGCCTATGTTCTGAATTACTGAGATAGACGGTGAAAGTTTGGTTTTGTTTTGCTTTTTCTTTCAATAATTAAGCAAGGGGGGAAAATGTGATGGGAATTTTTAAGATTGTGTGGATATCATGTCTATATCTCATTATAATAATGATGCTGTTCTTAACCTCAGGTTTTAATATTGACAAATATAACATTGGCAAAAATAATTGGTGGTAGTAGGCAAGTATTAGATAAAACTAAAGTGAAAACCAGCTCACTGTTGTCATTAATAATGAAATGGTCATTGTATGCTGATAAATACTTACTCATATTTACAGTCATGGGAATTTGTACATATTCAATGCACAAATGTTAGAGTATATGGAGATACAACTGATCACACATTAGTAACAGCAAGTCTGTGTCATGATTTCAGCTTATTTCAATATAGTATCACAATAACTGATGAAGTTTGTGTACACAAAATTATAAAACTTATATTGAAATTTGTCAAATCTTGCCCTTAAAAATAAAAAAATAATTTTTGTTAAAAATAAATGGGTTGTTAAACTTATAAAAGCATTACTAATTGAATAGTGTTTTATCTCATTACTATAGAAAAATTTATTTTCTTAAATATGTATACTGGTAATAATGGAATCAAGAGAAGAGTTAATAAATACAAAATCAGAAAACATTTGGTTACTATAAGACATCTATAGATAAAACATTGTTCAAATATGAAATATGTATATATTCATAGGAAAATACAATTTATTTAGAAAAGAAGAAAGTAAAAAAAATTAATATAACTAAATAAATCATGAAGCTGTAGAAAAAGCTGTGTATCTAAGATCTGGTTTTATGGGAAGACCAGTCAAATTGATATTTTTCAAGCCTGATAGAAACTTTTAAAACGGGTAACAAAGATATAATAAACAAGAGGGAGAAATAATAGTAAGGAATGTTGGTTACTAGTTAAAATATATTTCCTAGGGTATGCATATAATTCTTTTGACTTTAATGTTAAAATAACTAATTTAATTACAGAAATGCAATAGGAGATATTCAACCTTTTAATAAAGTAAGCAAGTGGCTACCTCTGGATCCTTTCTTCTAGCAAAGCATCTTATCAAATATATTGCTCATAAGTCTACAAACAGGACTTCCAGCAACTGAATGGACTACTATCTATAACCATTACTTATCTATCAATACTAACACTCCATTAATTCAAAGGGCACTTATCATATCAGGAATGCAAGCCTAGATATTTGAGATGACACTGCTGTGCTAAGAAACTAAAGGACTGGGAAATAAAATATATCCAAAATTGCAATAAAGTATAAAATACCTGTCTCTTTTTATAGATGACATATAGTGATTAATTAGAAAATCAGATGCATTTGGTAAAAAGCTACTAGAAATAATAAAGGAGACCAGCAAGGCTGAGTTGAGCAATAAATAACAATACAGGGAAAAACTGAATTTGTATTCTTGCAAGGAACTGAAAATTAAAACAAATATAATATTCTATGCAATATCAATTTTTGAAGTATTCAAGGACAAACATGGAAACAAGTATAATCACTTGAGAAATGTAAACAGCTCTACATAAATGAAAACCATTTATTGTGAATATTAGAATTTGTATTTTAAATGCTAATATTTCTCAAATATTCCCCATATTGAATAATAAGTTGCTAAAGACTCGGCAAGCAATTTTTTTTTCAGGTACCAAGATTAGGACTCATACTGAAATGCAAATGACTTATAAAACTCAAAACAAATTTTAAATAATAAATGAGACTTACTCAACTAACTTGACTTCACAGTAAAATCTGGGTCAAAATTAAAATATCATCGATGGGTCAGAAAAGAGACTAGTTCATTGATTGTGAATTACTGATATCTAGGAAATGGCAAAGAAGTAATTTAGAGAATAAAATGTGGTCTTTCCATAATAGATTTTCTTTGTTTGTTTTGTTTTGTGTTTGTTTTTTTTTTTCGAGACAGGGTTTCTCTGTATAGCCCTGGCTGTCCTGGAACTCACTCTGTAGACCAGGCTGGCCTCAAACTCAGAAACCTGCCTGCCTCTGCTTCCCAGGTGCTGGGATTAAAGGCATGTGCCACCATGCCCAGCCCCATAATAGATTTTTAAATATTCATATATTGTTGTTGTTTCTCATTCACAGTATTTTAAACTGGAAATTTAAAATAAATCTTAAGTACAAATATGAAATCAAAAATTCTACCAGGCAGGAAAAGTGAAATCACTGAACTTTAAGTGAGACAGAATCTTATATACAGCACCAAAGCCACTATCCTTTGAAAAAGGATCAAGCTAAAAATATAAGCCCTCCAATTTGAAAAAAAAAAAAAAACCTAGGATAGCAAAAACTGTTCTCAATGATAAAAGAATCTCTGGTAAAATAACCATGTCTGATCTAAAGCTGTAGTACAGAGCAATTGTGATAAAAACTGCATGGTACTGGTATAGCAATAGACAGGTAGATCAAAGGAATAGAATTGAAGAAACAGAAACTAACCCACACACCTAAGGTTAATTGATCTTTGACAAGGGAGCTAAAAGCATCCAATGGAAAAACAAATGGTGCTGGCACAATTGGCTGTTATCATGTAGAAGAATGCAAATTGATCCATTCTTATCTCCTTGTACTAAGGTCAAGTCTAAGTGGATCAAGGAACTCCACATGAAACCAGAGACTCTGAAACATATAGAGGAGAAAGTGGGGAAAAGCCTCGAAGATATGGGCACAGGGGAAAAAAATTCCTGAATAGAACAGCAATGGCTTGTGCTGTAAGATTGAGAATTGACAAATGGGACCTCATAAAATTGCAAAGCTTCTATCAGGCAAAAGACACAGTCAATACGACAAAAAGGCCACCAATAGATTGGGAAAGGATTTTTACCAGTCCTAAATTCAATAGGGGACTTATTTACAATATATATAAAGAACTCAAGAAGATGGAATCCAAAAAAAAAAAAAAAAAAACCAAAACCAAAAACAAATAACCCCNTNAAAAAAAGGGGGGGGGGGGCACAGAGCTAAACAAAGAATTCTCAACTGAGAAATACCAAATGGCTGAGGTGTCCAACATCCTTAAACATCAGGGAAATGCAAATCAAAACAACCCTGAGATTCTACCTCACACCAGTCAGAATGTCTAAGATCAAAAATTCAGGTGACAGCAGATGCTGGCAAGGCTGTGGAGAAAGAGGAATACTCCTCCATTGTTGGTGGAATTGCAAGCTGGTACAACCACTCTGGAAATCAGTCTGGCGGTTCCTCAGAAAATTGGACATAGTACTACAGGAGGATCCAGCAATATCTCTCCTGGGCATATATCCAGAAAATGTTCCAACTGGTAATAAGAACACATGCTCCACTATGTGCATAGCAGATCTATTTATAATAGCCAGAAGGTGGAAAGAACCCANATGTCCCTCAATAGAGGAATGGATACAAAAAATGTGGTACATTTACACAATGGAGTACTACTCAGATATTAAAAACAATGAATTTATGAAATCCTAGGCAAATGGATGGATCTGGGGGGAATCATCCTGAGTGAGGTAACCCAATCACAAAAGAAAACACATGATATGCACTCACTGATAAGTGGATATTAGCCCAGAAACTTAGAATACCCAAGATCCAATTTGTAAAACACATGAAACTCAAGAAGAATGAAGTGCAAGGTATGGACACTTCACCCCTTAGAATAAAACTCCCATGGAAGGGGTTACAGAGACAAAGTTTGGAGCTGAGATGGAAGGATGGACCATCCAGAAACTGCTCCACCCGTGAGTCCATCCCATAATGAGCCACCAAACGCAGACACTATTGCATACACCAGCAAGATTTTGCTGAAAGAACCCTGATATAGCTGTCTCTTGTGAGGCTATGCCAGTGCCTGGCAAACACAGAAGTGGATGCTCACAGTCAGCTGTTGGATTGAACACAATGAAGAAGTTAGAGAAAGTGCCCAAGGAGATGAAGGGGTCTGCAACCCTATAGGTGGAACAACAATATGAACTAATCAGTACCCCAAGAGCTCGTGGCTCTAACTGTATATGTAGAAGAACATGGCCTATTTAGCCATCATTAGGAAGAGAGGCCCCTTGGTCTTGCAAACTTAATATGCCTCAGTACAGGGGAACACCAGGGCCAAGAAGTGGGAGTGGGTGGATAGGGGAGCAGGGTAGGGGAGGGTATAGGGGACTTTTGGGATAGCATTTGAAATGTAAATGAAGTAAATACCTGATTAAAAAATTGGAAAAAATATAAGCCCTCTATTCCTTGTATACCATAAAAATTCTCACACAACTCTTCACATTTTCGGAAAGAAAAGTTTTGGCTTCCTATGGAAACACAAAATACTAAAAGTTAAATAAAATAATGTTGAGTAATAAAAGAGCTCCTGGTGTTGTCATTATCACTAACTTCAAGTAGTGCTATAGAGTTAACATAATAAAAACAGCATAGTATTTCACCAAAAGAGACATTTTGATCAATGGAATAAAATTAAAGACTAAGACATAAATCCACAAACCTATTGACACCTGATTTTTGATAAGTCAGAAATAAACAGTGAATAAAAGAGATCTTCTATAAATCATGCTGGTCAAACAATGCATATACAGGAACACAAAAAGATCCATTTGTCTTCACTTATCACACTACATAATACTCAATACTAAATCAATTAATGACTCACCAGAAAATGAGACAAAATGAAACTGATAGAGGAGAAAGTAGGGAATAGTCTTAAACTCATTGTCAAAGAGAAAGACTGTCTGAAAAGAACACTGTTAGAATCATAATGATCAAAAAGTAATAAATGGAACTTCAGCAAGCTGAGAAATGCAAAGGGACACTGTCAGTCAAGAAACGTGGCAGCATCCAGAAAGGGGAAATAGTTTTTGCAGCTACACATAATATAGAGTGCTAATATCTAAAAATATATAAAGAATTCAAGAAAATAAATAACCCAATTTAAAGTGAGTTACAATTCTAAACAGACAGTTCTCATTAGAACAAATTCAAATGACTGAAAAACACTTAATGGAATATTCAGTATCCTTAGTCATCAGGGAAAAGAAAATAAAAGACTACTTTAAGATCTCATCTCATACTTGTCCAATGACTAAGATCAATAAAACAAATGACAGCTTATGATGCTGATGATGTGGAACAAGAGGAGCATTCATCCATTGATTTTAGAAGTACAAACTTATATACTGTGAAAATCAGAGTGGCAATTCCTCGGTAAAATAGGAATCCATCTATCTCATGAATAAGCTATTCCAATCATGGGCATATACTCCCAAAGAATACTTAATCCTAGCCCACAGCACTCTTAATCAGGCATGCTCATTTTTGCTTTATTCATACTAGCTAGAAATTGAAAACCAGCTTGCTGTCCCTTAGCAGAAGAATGGATCAGTGGTACATGCAGCAAGGGAATATTACACAGCTTTTAAAACACATGAAATTTGCAAATAAATAGATCGAACTGGAAAAACAAATCATCCAGCATGAGACATCTCAGACACTGAAAGACAAATATGATATGCATTCACTTACATGTGGATATCAGCTGTTATGTCAAAGATAACCAAGCAACAATCTGTACAACCACAGAGGTTAGGTATAAAGTGAGCGACTAGTGGGAACAGTTAGACTTTGTTAGGAAAGGGGAATGGAATAGATAGTTATTGTTGAATGTGGGCAGAGTTGAAAGATCAAGTTTGTACAGGGAGGGGAGAAAAATGAAGGAATGAGTAAGGAAAGAGACAGCTAACATTAAGGGCCATTTGGGGAACAGTAGGGAAAAAATATAGTAGAAGCTTCCATTTGTATATACGATGGCATAAACACACACACACACACACACACACACACACACACACACACACACACACAGGCAATCTAAATGAAATTGCTCAGTAATAGGGGAAACAGAGTCCCAACTAGATATCTCTTGTCACCAAATGAAACTCTTGGTACAGTGTTTAGGCTATATCTAATTAAGAACTGTCAGCCAAAAGGGCCCAGTGAAAATGCCACGCAATCCATGTACTTGCCAAGATTATAGGTTCTTCTCAAACTGACTGCTGAACCCCATTGCTGAAGACAATTCTTATGTTATTTATTGAATGTAGAGAAGTCCAGTTGATGTTTACATAGAGGTTTCATTCTCTAAGTTCGAGCATCTTTGGCACAGGAAGTTATTGTACATGTTTCCAAAAGAGAAATATAAATACCATATCACCAACAAAACCTGTGAACTATGATGGTGTCCTACCTGCAAGATATACTATGGTAACTGTGGCATAGAACTAGTGGGAGTAAGCAACCAACAATTGATTTGACTCAAGGACCATTCCACAAGATAGAACATCCATATTGATCCTGCTCAGCTGATCAGCAACCTGAGTCTAGACAGTCCTTGGCCTATCTTATCTAACTAATATGTTACTTATCTGAATAACAAAAAAATAAATCAAAATCAAAAAGTCGTGATAAAATGACTCCTGATGAAATATTGTTATATTCTTAGATCAGGGTTTTGCTTAACCAATGTTGGAGAAGCCTCCTCCTGCAGCAGATGGAACCAAATGAAGAAACCCACACCCAGATTTATTCAGCAAATGATAGACCTTGAAACTCTCAGCATTAAAGGGGATGTTTCACTTATTTTCTTTTTCTTTCTTCTTAGTGCTCAGGAAATCCTATGGAAGAGGAGGCAGAAAAAGTATAAGAACCAGAGGGAAAGCAGGACGCTAAGAAACAAGGCTCTTTAAATCATCATGATTGACTACATATGAGCTCACAGAGTCTGAGGTAGAAGGCTTGCAAGGGTCTGCACTAGGTCTTTTGTATGATAAGTGTTTTCACTGGACTGCAGAGTGTACAAGCAAGTTGGTCTCCGTTTCTTGTCCCTTCTCATGCTCTTTTCCTTTTGATTGATTAATTAATTAATTAATTAATTTATTTATTTATTTGGTTTTTCCAGACAGGGTTTCTTTATATAACCTTGGCTACTCTGGAACTCAACTCTGTAGACTAGGCTGGCCTCGAACTCAGAAATCTGCCTGCCTCTGCCTCCCTAGTGCTGGGATTAAAGGTGTGCACCACCACTCCCGGCTGGTTTGTTTATTTATGATGTGTTGTTTTTTATCTTCTTATATCATATACTGAATTAATTATATTATAAAATTATATTGTATTAATTATATTATAATCTGATAGAAGCCTGTTTTATTTTAATGAGAGATAGAGATGAAGTAAATGCAGATGTGTGGGGAAGTGGAGAGGAATCAGGGAGAATAGAAAGAGGGGAAACAGTCAGTAACCAGGATATAATATGTGAGAAAAAAATCTATTTTCAGTAAAAGAAAAAACATAAAGTTAAACCCTGCTCATACAAAAGAAAGTATAAATTATATAAAAAATATCTATAAACCCTACAGGTAATAATGTCCTCAAATCTAGAATATAAAAGTTTGTTCAAACTCATAATAAGAGAACCTGAAAGCCAGGTTAAAACAGCATCAGAAAAATCCAAATGAAAGTATAATGCGATCATATATATACACATTGTGGCAGCAGAGAGAATGACTGACTCCATAAAGCTTTTGTAAGCACATTGAACAAGAGAGATTCTTGTGCACTAACAGGGAAAGACAAATCACCGTTATCATCTAAAGTTCAGTTTGCTGGTTTCCTAAAAAGTAAACAGAGACTGGAACTACTGCCACAGGGAGCACCATAAATGGTAGCCTCCAGAATCCAAAGCTGAGATGTCTTCCCATGCAGTCTCCAGGCAATGACCTAAGAATATAGAGCCCTCGAGATCTCTCAAACACTGGACCACCAAACAGACAGCATACACCAGCTGATATGAGGCAACCAACACACATACAGTAGAGGGCTTCCTGGTCTGTGTTCATTCAGAGATGATGCACCTAACCCTCAGACTGGAGGACCCAGGGAGTTTAGAGGTCAGGTGCAGTGGGGGATGGGTACATCCACATGGAGACAAGGGTGGAATGGGGAGGAGGTATGGGATGTGGAGCAGTCGGAGGGTAGATGGAAGGTGTGGCAGAAAATGGAATTGAGAAAAAGAATATGGAGCCTTTTAACTTTGATGATCTTGTGGAATATTCCAAGGTGATTCCTTGAGTTATAAGACAATGTCTAAAAAGGTCAAATTTAATTAAATTATGGGGCTGGTAAAGGAGAATATGTAGTAGTTACAATAAGGAAATATAGGATATGGCTGACATAAGAGAAGCAGAAAGAAGAGAACATGATGCCATCCAAAATATTCTCCTTTTGTTTTCAGAGTTGCCTCCTACAATTAATCCTACAAATATGTCATCTTTATTGGAGATATGAAAAAGGAGGAAGAAAGAGAGAGAGAGAGAGAGAGAGAGAGAGAGAGAGAGAGAGAGAGAGAGAGAGAGAG
>NC_034597.1:101647439-101654144 GCF_900095145.1 Mus pahari
AAGGAGAAAGAGAGAGAGAAAGAAAGAGAAAGAAAGAAAGAAAGAAAGAAAGAAAGAAAGAAAGAAAGAAAGAAAGAAAGAAAGAAAGAAAGAAGAAAAATGAGAAATAAAAATCTGAAGCAACAAGGAAAAACCCTCTCTAAATTGTGAATTGCTAGAGTGATAGGCTCATGTACACCATGAGAAGGATGACAGTCACTATATACAATAATTTAAAAGTAAGTAGACAAGAATCAGAAAAGAAAGATTAGAGGAACGAGTATGAATAAAGTATCATTTATCTGTTCAAAAAACTAGTTAAACATTTAAAAAGTGACTGAATAGGTGCACTCGAATATGGTTACCCCAAACATGTGAAAACTTAGACCCACGGGTTCTGGAATTTGTGACATGCCTATTCCTGAGGATGTATAGACCATATGCTTGCTGGAAAAGTGACATTTTTCTTTAAAGATATAACCACTTAGAATTAGACCATCTTTTTGTAGACAACCATTCACTGATGCTCCCATAAGTTGCTTTAATTAGGGTTATCAGTGTACCAGAAGAGACTTGAGTTAATGCACACTCTAGACTGACGTTTGGTGCACTTGTCTGAGAGGAACAGGTCATTAGCTTTCCAGGAATGTTTCTGAATTGTCAAATAAGTTTATTTATAAACTATTCTACTGTTAAAACAAAATAAATAAATTAAACGCCCACCAACAGATGACTAGAAAACTATGCTTTGTATTTCCAAAAGGTATAAAGCACATATCATTGTCCTCAATCCACTGAAGAAATATCAATCGGCTACTCATCCCTCACCTTGATCAGTACTTCCCCTGAAAGTCATTTTTACTTTTTTCGTGTAACTTTTTACCTACTATATATCTATTAAGAAAAGAATATGTACTCCAAACTTATAATGAATTTCACATGTTTGTAGCCTTCCCTCACTGTAAACGTGAACAGAGAAAAATCATTTATAGGCTGTGTCCTCAAGGCCAAGCACATTGCCTTGAGGTTTGGAAACTTTAACACTAATTAAAAATATTTGAGAAAAGTCAATTTTATATTGTTAAGGTAAGTGAAGATGTTTTATTGATAACATCTTAAAATGTATCATAGATTTGGAGATGCAATGAGATGTAAATGACTAAGTTCCATGAGGAAAGGGTAGACTGTCAGCTGATCTTGAGCTTTATGTCTTGATTCTGCACTAGCTCTAACCTGATCTGTGTGTAGAGTAATAGTACACATTTTTTTTCTGTGTATTTCCAAAATCTACAACAAATATTCTTTTAAAAAACTGTTTACACGACTTTTGCATTATCAGCACAAATACAACAGAAGGAAGCCGCCTTCAAATCAGTAGCTACATAAATGCCTGCAAACCTACACTATGTGAATACACAGGTTCTATAATAAAAATATTTGTGTGAGAGTTGACCTCGCAGACTCCATGAAAATTGAGTATTATTTTCAAGGCAAGCATCAGAAAAGCGCCTTTAATCTTGAGAAGCCTTGTAATTGGGTCTTTGAAATGCAAGTCTAAAAGTTGCATTCTCCAGAGAAGTGCTCACCAGAATGCATATAACAAAGAGATGTGTGCTTCATAATCCCCATGATATAATGAGAATCCCGTAATCAGCCACCTTAATCTCTTACATATTATAAAATCTGAGCACATATTTTCTGGTAAAGAAAGTCGATAGAAAGGGGTCCTAAAAAAAAAATGTAAAAAAAGGAAACAAAAGCCTGGGTTAGGAATATACTCAACCATGCCTAAACTACTCTATGAGGAAATTTAAACTTTCAGAACTTTGACAGTGAAGTGAATTGATTAAGCCATATTCTCAGGGACTACTATGCAGAGCACTACATCGACAAAACAAAGGGGTCATGACAGCACTTTCTAATGCTCTGCAGCTCTCCAATTCCAGAATTCATTTAAGCAATTACTATAAATACATGAGATTTGTTTTAAATATGTTGCTTAGTAACAAAAAAGGGTTGGGTAAGCGGAGTCATTGGATGCATGCGCATTCACAGAGTTGCTTTGAAAGAAGTACAGGAAAAAATGTAGGAAAACAGGATTGATGTTATTCGTGGCACTCACTCTTACTGTACTGCTTAGGTTTGTTACTTGAAACTTACTCAAAGAGACGTACAAACTCTGACCTGGAAATTAAAATGTGCATAATTTCAGCATTTAAGAATATGGCATTAATGTGTGTCTCAGTTTTGTTAAATCTTTCTATATAAAGAGGGTTCTACTAGGAGCACCTATTTTTGTAGAGTTATATGAAGGTTGAACTAAGCATTATTTCTAAAATATTTAGACTAGTAAGAAAAATAACCTACTTTAAAAAAATATATAGACAGAAGTGACCTAAAACAAATAAGCTATCAATGCTGAATACAGAATGCAAACTGGAGTTTTAAAATCTAAGCTAGAAGAAAATAATAGAGTGGCCAGCGAGGTGTCTCCATGAGTAAGGTGCTGGCTGGGCAAGTGTAAACACTGCAGACTGAAGTCCCAGGACCAGCCTAAAGCACTGCTGTATGAGGTCAGTAATGCCATTCAGGTAGCAGATAATTCCCTGAGTAAATACGTATTATTGACATGACCATGGACTCTGTCAAGGAATCCAATGCCTCTGAACCAAGGGAACAGCAAATGCCTCGCTGTGGTCCAAGTCCAGAGGTGGATAGTGTGCCCAGAAAATGCCAGATTTCTCCTCCAAGAGGGCAGTAGCCCAAGGCCTAAAGACGAACTAATAAGCCTCCTCCTCACCCATGTATATAGAAACATTAATTATGTGCACCAAGTTACAGGTCTGATCCTGGTGTGTTTCTCTCAGTAGGCACAGCCCTGACTCACAGAACTCATGAATAAGTCTCTACCGTTTCATTCCCTGTCACCTCAGGCAGGGTAACCCAGAGCCTTGCAGTTCACTAAAACCCCATAACTGGGGTCTGAGAAGCAATATGTAGATTCTGTGAGCTCCCTGCAAGCCAATTTAAACAAATCTATTAGTCCAAGATTCAGTAAGAGACCTTTCCTCAAATATTAAGACAGATCAAAACTGAAGATTACCAGCCTATGGGCTGTATGTGTCACACACACACACACACACACACACACACACACACACACACACACACACACACACACAAATAAAAATAACTTTATAAACAAAAGTTGAACTGCCAATTCTTTATGATTTCTATGCTTCTGTTTCTTTGTTTAATTGGTTATTTTATTTATTTACATTTCAAATGTTGCCCCCCTTCCAAGTCTCCCCTCCAGGAAACCTGTGCCCCATTCCCTATCTGCTTTGCCTCTATGAGGATGCTCCCCCACCCACCCACCCACTGCCACCTCAACACTCTAGCATTCCTGCTCTCTGGGGCATCAAACCTCCACAGGATCAAGCACCTCCCCTCCCACTAATGCCAAATAAGGCAGTCCTCTGCTACAAATGTAGCAGGAGTCATGGTCCAGTCTGTGTATACTCTTTGGTTGATGTTTTAGTCTCTGGGAGCTCTCAGGTTAATTGATAGTGTGGTTCTTTCTATGGGGTTGCAATCCCCTTTAGCTCCTTCAGTCCCTCCCCTAACTCTTCCACTGGGGTCCGTGTGCTCAGCCCAGTGGTTGGCTATGAATATCTGTATCTGTCTTAGTCAGGCGCTGTCAGAGTTTCTCAGAGGACAGTCATGCCAGTCTCCTGTCTACAGTCATACCTTGGCATCAGCAGTAGTGTCAGAGTTTGTTGTCTCTGAACCCTGGCTTCTGGGGTTTTCTAGTTGTTCCTGTGTTCCCCACCCCCTCATAGCTACATATTTTTAGCCTTCCTTCTTGCTAAGCTTCATATGGTCAGTGAGTTATACTTTGGATATTCTGAGAATATGGGGCTAATATCCATATATCAGTGAGTACATAATATGTGTTGTCCTTTTGGGTCAGTTAGGCCTGCACCATTTTTTGAAGATGCTTTCTTTTTTGTCCTTTTTGTCAAAGATCAAGTTACTCTAGATGTATGGTTTTATTCTGGGTCTTCAATTCTATTCCGTTGATCTGTTTGCCTGTCTCTGTACAAATGCAATGTGATTTTTATCATTATTGCTCTATAGTAAAACTTGAGATCAGGGATGGTGCTTCTCCCAGAAGCTCTTTTATTGTTGAGAACTGTTTTCACTGTCCTGGGTTTTTTATTATTCCCTATGAAGGTCAAAATTGCTTTTTCTATCTCCATGAAGAATTGAGTTGGAATTTTGATGGAGATTGCATTGAATCTGTAGATTACTTTTGGCAAGTTGGCAACTTTTACTGTGTTAATCCTACTGATCCATGAACATGGGAGATCTTTCCATTTTCTCAAGTCTTCTTTGATTTCTTTTTGCAGAGACTTGAAGTTCTTGTTAAGCAGATCTTTCACTTGTTTGGTTAGAGTTATACCAAGATATTCTATTTTATTACTGACTATTGTGAAAGGTGTTGTTTCTCTAATTTCTTTCTGAGCCGATTTATCCTTTGTGTAGAGGATTTGTTTGTTAATTTTATATCCAGCCACTTTGCTAAGTTGTTTATCAGGTATAGGAGTTTTCTATTAGAATTTCTGGAGTCAGTTATGTGTACTATTATATTATCTACAAATGGTGATATTTTGACTTCTTCCTTTACTATTTGTATCCCTTTGATCTTCCTTTGTTTTCTTTTTTTCTTTTAATTATTTTATTAGATATTTTCTTCATTTACATTTCAAATGCTATCCTGAATGTCCCCTATACCCTCCCCCCCACCATGCTCCCCTACACACCCACTTCTGCTTCTTGGCCCTGGCATTCAGAACCCTTCCTTTGTTTTCTAGCTAGAACTCTTAAGTGTTATATTGAAGAAACAAGGTGAGACTGGGCAGCCTTGCCTTGTCCCTGATTTTAAGGGGATTGCCTCGTGTTTCTCTCCACTTCTTATCTTCTTATTTTAGTGTGTCATATAATATTTTGTATACACATTTACTTTTAAGGGAATAAAACATAACTCAATTACTAATTAAAAATTACTAATTCATTATATAAGAGTTTCACCAATATTTTGATGGGATTATTTTCACATATCACTAGCAATCATTATTATAAGGGGACATAATTTCAATGTCTGACATTTACAAGAATAATAAATCATTACTGACAGGTGTTGTACACAAGAATATGAATCCAACATGGTTTCTCTGGCAATAGATAACCCCCTAAGACTTTATAGGCCTTAGAGATGTGGCTGAAATTCAGACACACTCTGAATTACAGTACGATGTAACTGAAATACAAATATGCTCTTGGAATATGCCTTTAATCCCAAACAATGAAAATAAGGTTAGTTTATAGAATGAAGCACCCATATTTGAAAGTGACATCTGATTGAAGGGCAAAGTTATAAATCAACATAAGAGTTAATTAATCACCAAAGAATAATACCCTGGACTCAAACAGTATGCTAAAGCAAAGAGCATTTATTCCGCAGAAATTTGGCATGCAAGAGTCTACCATTCATCCACATGATGAACCTGGAGATTAGCTGACAGGCTTTATTTAAAGCTGATTGCAGGAAATCCAGGGAAATGTAGGTGACTTTTATCCTGGTTGGTTTGTTCTATCTCTAGGGGTTTGGGTACCACTGTGATTGGCTAAGGTTCTGGTGACTTTCCAGAACCATTGCTGACTGACTATTCTTGCTTCAGGCCAGTTGTTAGGGCAGCTCCTGATTGGCAGCCTTCAGGCTGTTGTTTTTCCTGGAACTGTTTTGTTCAGTTCTAGGAAACAAAAAAAAGTTGTAGTCCCCTGAACTGGCATCTTGCAGTCTATCATGGGGTCAGCCTGGCTCAAACTTCTCATCAGAGAAAGATTTGACACAATGAGTTAGAGAGAGGATCTGCCCAACTCTCAGGAGAACAGAAAGGAAAGAGGATTTAAGATCAAATCAGAGTGAGTCAGGAGGGAGAACACTTTAGTGAGTACAGTTCAGTTGAATTCTGGCTATGTAGTGGAGTTCAGCTGAGTTCATCTCAATGCAGTTGAGTTGAATATAAATGAGCACTTGCAGCCCCATTCAGTTCACTCAGTCAGTGCTGGAGGCAGTGCAGTGGAGTTGAATTCTGTTCAGTTCATGCAGCAAAAGAAAGGAAGCCAGAGAAAGAGAAGGAGCCAGAGGATCAGAACAGATTGCAGAGTTAGTTTGAGGCCAAGCAGAAAAATTCAGGGAGAAGCCTAGAAAGACAGATTGAATTAGTCAGCATGAAGAGGCGTTTGAACAAGAACAGGTAAGTTGAACCAGCTGGTCAGAGTTCAGAAAGTAGAAGGCATGAGCTTAATCAGCAGGAAGTCACAGTGGGAAGCATTCTAGGCCTAGCTTAGAAGACAGGAAGCTGAAATACTCAAGATCTTGGCTTCAAGAAGATTAGATGGTATAAAGAATTGTCTCCAGACCTAGGCCCAGGGATGCTTAGTAAAGGAACACTTTGGGATCATTCTAAACTATGTGTCTACATAGCTTGGGTGCAGCTCTAATCTTATCCCTTCATCTGAGGAAATAAAAGTGAGATTTACGGGAGACATAACAACAGAACCTGAGGAAATCCAAAACATCATCAGATCCTACTACAAAAGGCTATACTCAACAAAACTGGAAAACCTGGATGAAATGGACAAATTCCTAGACAGATA
>NC_034597.1:101654155-101664369 GCF_900095145.1 Mus pahari
GATGTCCCTCAATAGAGGAATGGATACAGAAAATGTGGTACATTTACACAATGGAGTACTACTCCGCTATTAAAAACAATGAATTTATGAAATACTTGGGCAAGTGGATGTATCTGGAGGATATCATCCTTAGTGATGTAACCCAATCACAAAAGAAGTCACTAGATATGCACTCACTGATAAGCAGATATTAGCCCAGAAACTTAAGAATATCCAAGATACATTTTGAAAAACACAAGAAAACCAAGAAGGAAGACCATCATGTGGATACTCATTCCTCCTTAGAATAAGGAACAAAATACCCATGAAAGGATATAATTACAGAGACAAAATTTAGAGCTAAGATGAAAGGATGNACTATCCAGAGACTACCCCATCTGGGGATCCATCCCATCATCAGCCACCAAACCCAGATACTAATGTACATGCCAGCAAGATTCTGCTGAAGTGACCCCAATATAGCGGCCTCTTGTGAGGCTATGCCAGTGCCTGGCAAACACAGAAGTGGATGCTTACACTCAGCTATTGGATGGAGCATAGAGCCCCCAATGGAGGAGCTAGAGAAGTACCCAAGGAGCTGAAGGGGGATGCAACCCTGTAGGTGGAACTACAATATGAACTAACCAGTAGCCCCTGAGCTTGTGTCTCTAGCTGCATATGTAGCAGAAGATGGCCTAATTGGCCATCATTGGGAAGAGAAGCCCCTTGGTCTTGCAAGCTTTATATGACCCAGCACAGGGGAAGGCCAGGGCCAAGAGGTGGGAGTTGGTGGGTAGGGGAGCAGGGGCAAGGGGTGGGTATGGGAAACTTTCGGGATAGCATTTGAAATGTAAATAAAGAAAATAATAAAAAAAAAAGTCAGATTTACTTTTACAGTACTGAATACACTTTGTTTGCCAGGTACACTCCATTACTTAGTATTCCTCTAAATCATATTTGTTAGATACCTATAGCTGTGCTGTGGCACTGGAGAGGGAAATGGGACCACCTGAGTTCACATGATAGAGACTGAAGGTGAGGAATTACTCTTCATGCAGAAGACAATTACTTTAGAACTGAGACTCTTTAGATTTCTTTAGAACTGAACTCTGAGACTGTTTCCTGAATGCACTGTTTGGCCATTCCAATGCACTTGTAGAATTTACTCAAGTGAGCAGATGAGCTCCACCGTGAACATCTGTTCTGTCAGTTGGTCTGAATGGAGCATGGACAGATAGAACAGATGGGAAAAGTTCAACATGATTTAAGCAACCAGATGAAACTGGTGACCAACTTGAAATAGTTTTTGAGAGAAGGCAGCATGGAATTGAGAACTCAAAGGGGACAGAGAAAGTAAAGAGAGGACAGTCTCTGAGCAGCAAGGGACAGTTCTCTCATTGAAAGTTTAGATGACTAAAGCAAGTTTCACCCGCTATTCATTTGAAAGGCATAGAAATAATATTGGTTTGTCATAATTTGAAGAAATAAGATTAGCCTCTCTGCTGTGCTTTAATAAGAAATATGATTGCCTTTGGAAGAGTGGAAGTTAATATCTATACAGTAAAGTCTATTAAATGAATTTGATGCAAAATGAAGATATTTACCAATGGAAGAGTAGCATTTCAATTACTATTAAAAAGAATGGATAAAACATATTAAAAATAATATGTTGATCTTAGGGGCTGAGCCATTGGTGTAATATTTGTTAATGCTAATTACAATTAATATTTATATTTTCAGAAAGTTTGTAAAAGTCTTTAAACAAATGGCAACAAGTTTCAAATTTTCTAATTTATCAGAATGTCTCATAAGGAACTTCTAAATTTTGTTACAATGCTGAAATTGGTTGAATAAATTATTAATACTTTTAGGATAATACAACATATAAAAAGCCAAATTGACTTATTTAATATGCTTTTATATTTTATTTTAACTAAAAGAAAAGGATTATAACACTAATGGTCTGTGTGTGTGTGTGTGTGTGTGTGTGTGTGTGTGTGTGTGTGTATGTGTGTGTTTGGGTGTGTGTGTTTGTTTGGGTTTGGGTGTTTGTGTGTATGGTTTATAATCCAGTTATAAGGGACAGAAATTGATATGGCTGTCTTCCTCAAACACTCTATACTTTAATTGTTGAAGGATTTTATGGATTTAATATCCCCATACAGTTTGTTTGGTCAAATCTGATACTTACTTTCAAGCCACCACCACCACCAACACTTTTTGATTTTATATGCTGTTGAATTTCTTTCTTATTTAAGGCAACTTTTAAATTTGTTTTGAAATTATAATATTGCTCCATTATTTCAACCTTTCCCTTTCCTCCCTCCAAACCTTCCCATCTACCCAAATCTTGTTCTATTTCAAACTTGTGGCCTCTTTTTCAGTCTCTCACCAACCTCTGCTGATCTTATGTGTGTGAGTTCCTTTATGCACAGCCCTGTCATGTTAGGCAAAAGCTGTTTCACAGCAGTGTTCCACTACCCACAGTCTCAACGTTTTCTGTATTTTCTTCCATGATGACCCTTGAAGCTTGCATGAAAAGGCATGACAGAGATGTGCCATTTATAATGAGCAGTGTGCAAACCTTTGAGGCAAAGTCTTTCACTGAATGTGTAGCTCACCACTTGGCTAGAGTAGCTGTTAAGCAGTCTCTAGGGGTGAGCATATCAGTCACCGCAGTGCCTGCTTTTTTATGTGAGTATTAGGAATCTGAACAGAGCTCCTCATGCTTGTGCAGCCCACCAAGTCATCTTTCTTGCCTTGACACGACTGATTTTAAGATAAGTTGCTAACATTGCATTCCAAACTTGGAAATCTGAACCTTAATCCCTTCCTCATCTTTTGAAACAGCATCACAGTGTTTGAAATGAAGTTATTTCTGACATGCTAGAAGATAACTTCTTTTCTTATGGAATACCATATGTACTTCGGAATGCTAACTAGTTTTGAGCTTTTCTTAGGTAATGATGTTCATGCTAGCCTTAATCACTACAGCTTTATGAAATTACAAAGGAGAGTGGAATAGGGAGAACAAAACAAAGCCATCTGTCATTCAATGTTAATAAATTCTGATCTGTAAAAGGTAGCCTTGGCATATTTTTCTAATCAATATGAAAAATATATATTACATTCACAGGAAAATTATCAGTAGCTCCTAAAAATGCTTTCTGATGTTACTTTCTCTCTTGAAAGAATATACATTGTGTATATATTCTTTAATACAGATAGAAATAGTATTAAAGAACTAATGAAACATTTATGATCTAACCTGATTTCATTTAAAAATAAATTTTAATATTCAAAAAATAAGTTCATAAAAATAGTTAATAAGTTAGAGTTATAACTTATTGTAAGAAAATAATCACTTTTCTAAAGATGAAAGTAATTCAATAAAGTATAAAAAAGAGATAAAATAGAAGTATACAAAAATGTGCTTTGAGTTAAATTATAAAACAAGAGAAAACCATTAATACAATATAATACGTTAGTTTTAATTTGTATTAATACATTAATACAATAGTTTTCATTTACATATATTGATGCTTGTGCTAAGATTTAGAATATATTCATGGATAAAATATTAGAATGGAAAACAGTGTTTATCATATTCTAGAATATGCTAGAATAAAACCTGCTTTTACCAGTTCCTTTTCACAATTTTCGTGTCTCTTAAAAAATCATCTCTATTAAATTATACTCATAGTCTTTAGGAAACACAAACTGTTAAACTATCATGTAACTCTAAAAACTGTTAAATAAACTCATATTATTTTCCAGAAACATCCAAACATTATTATCAAAGGTACCGGGAATTTCAGTAACATCAGTGTTAGTCTTGGTGCTGAGTGCATTCCTTTTGTACACATGGAGGAACCCATGGCTCCAGCTGCATATGTAGCAGAGGATGGCCTTGTCAGACATCAATGGGAGGACAGACCCTTGGTCCAGGGAAGGTTCCATGACCCAGTGTAGGGGAATGCCAGGGTGGGGAGGTAGGAGTGGGTGGGTTGGTGAATACCCTCATAGAAACAGGGGGAGGGAGGATGGGATGGGGGGGTTCTGTAAGGGAATAACATTTGAAATGTAAATAAATAAAATATTCAATAAAAAATTTTAAAAAATCCAGATGTGATGTGTATACTTTTTTTTACTTTATTTTATTTTATTGTATTTATTTTATATCCACATGTGCTCACATAAAGAGGTGACTTTATTCAGACTGCTGGGAAACCCAGGCCAAAGGGCAGGGATCCAGACTGGCCACCTCATTTTACACTATGCCATATTTTTTTTTTTCTGTTGTTCACTGACTACCCTAGAGCCTTGTGGCCAGAAGGCAAAACTACTCCTCACCTCAAATCCATTCCACAGTCCCCACCGGCCCAACAACCAGCAAGTGAAGCCTTGTGATGAGGGTCCAAGGTAACATCATGGTTTGCTGAGTTTTGACAGGTTCTCCAACATGTCCTTCACCTTGGACACAGACAGATGGAGCCTGTCCTAAACTATCAGGCCACTGGTCATCCTCTGCCAGAAGACGCCTGTTCTTGCTCCCTGCTCAAAGACTGTAGAGGCGACTGGTGTTCTCTCGGAGGACCAATAGAGTGTGGGAAAGTGACTCCTCTTTGACCCTGGCAATGCCAAGCCTGGTAAAGACCTCTCAGCCCTGGTGAGGGAGAAAGTAGGATGCCTCTGTTTTTTCAATGATCCGCTCCAATGGGATATGTCTAAGGGCATCCTGAGCCTCCCAGGTAGAGGAGTAGGTCAGCACTGCTGTGAAGCCCACCGACATGTTACTTCAGCAAGGGCTCAATGACTGAGTAGCTGCCAGTGAAGTGGTGCCTATGAATCTTGTCGTCAAAGGACACAATTTTTTTTTTCATGATATCAACAAATCTTCATCAACCTCACAGCAGTGAATGACCAAGGGCTTCTTCAGAGACACGGCCAGCTTCAGCTGCCTCTCAAACACCGGGTGCTGTTGCGCTGGAGCTGGGATAGTGCACTTGGGAGTGTCGTCCAGGCCCATGTCCCAAAATGCCACAGCCTTGGGGTGGTGTAAGGCATGCAAAAGCTTTCTTTCTTGACTCTCATAGTATCGGTGACAGCCAAAGGACCTAGGTGAGAGAGGGGAAAGGGAGGGGAAAAGGACAAACAAGATAAGGTTGGGTGCGGGGCAGGAGTGAAGCTCCAAGGACCAGGAGAATGAACATAAATATGCAGATTCTGGGTGCAGATACTTACAGCCAACCTTTGGTCTTAAGTCAGGGACCCCTACAGAGGATTTAAAGGAAGGCCCAATAGCACTATATATACACACATATAATCAGAGGACTGGTTGGTCTGGCCTCTGTGGGAGAGGATTTGCCTAATCTGGTTGAGACTTGAGGCCCCAGGGAAGAGGGATACATACAGGATTGGGAGCGCCCTTTCTGAGGCAAGGGGAGTTTGGTGGTTTTGCAGAATCCTAACAGTGGGGAACACTATGTTTTCTTTCAGACTCTTTTGCCTGTATTTGGGACACTTTTCCTCCTATTCAGTGGCTTTTCTCAGCAACTATGTTAGGGTTTTTGACTTGCCTCATTGCATCTCGTTTTGTCCTGTTTAATTGATGTCTCTTGGAGTTTTTTCTGTTCTGAAGGGAAGTGGAGAGAAAGAATGGATCTGGGGAAGACAGGAGGTGGCTGGAAACTGGAGAGTTGTGGGAGGGGAAACTGTGTTTGGGATGAATTGTATGAGAGAAGATTATATATTCACTAATAAAAATATATATTTAAAAAGATAGTTTCACACAGTACACACACACACACACACACACACACATATATATATATATGTATATATATATACATACATATATGTGTATATATATATATATATATATATATATATATATATATATATATGATCTTGTATTGTATTCATATGTCTGTGTATGTAGGGAAACCACATAACATTTAAGGAAAACCAGCTTCTCAGAAACAAGATCTGATTACCAAACCAATAAGTTTAATTGTATTTTAAGGTTTTAAATATATATTAAGTCAATCTTGGGAAGTATAGAAGTCTAAAGTCATAGCCGACAAATCATGTGACAAAGGCTTCTATACTGTTGTATTTTGCCTGACTTGTTCACTGACAGAAATACATAAAATACAACTTTTGTTTGTGTATTAATCACACCATTTAAAATACCAAACAATTACATGTTAAACTAAACCAAGAATGGCATCTAAGCTATGGATCAATAGATATGTTGAGCAGTACAATAAAATAAGTTTGAAGACACAGGGGCGAAAGCAAACACACTTCCACAGCTTGGTTCTCATCAGCTCAGATTGCTTAGAAACTGCAATGGGATGCTTTAATGGGGCTAATTTTGATAACAAGTGGCTATTGCTCTTAATTCATCATTATCAGACAATCAACAGACTTGCTTTTTAATTCAAATAATCCTCTCACATTTACCATATTAGAAATCTGCATAGGGATACCTCACAAAGAGCTTAAATCCCTAATTTGAAAAATGAATAATACAAAAAAATCAAGGTCTAAACAGATGATTAGGAAATAATTCTGTGCCAGATGGATTTTATTATTTATGGTAGTGGATACTACCTGCCTAATTAAACTGCTTTCAAGTTCTTACTATAGATAATGTATGTATATTTAATATTCCTAAATATACACCTAAAGTGCTGTGAAGGAACATTCTAGTTTACACCAATTTATAAAAATCTGATCCATTTGGGATCATGGGCCAAGAGGTACTAGACTGGAAAGTCTAGTACAGAATTTACCTTCTACATTATCAAATGGAATATGTCTTTGCTATTGGTCCCCTGTCAGATCACCTATCCTTTCTTTAACAGTGTTCCCAGAGGCCTGAGACAACCCAGTGTAAGCTACGTATATGAAGTGTCTGTTAGTTTATTAGTTGTAGTACACACACGGATTTGGTAGGTAATTTTGCTGGAGGAAAAACTACATATGTTAAGGGAGGAAGAACACGAGAAATCACTGCACTTTATTCTCAAACTTTGCTATGAACTTAAAGCTTCTTTAACAATACAAATCCAGGCTTTAGAAATAGTGGCTTGAATGCCGTGTCTTATCTCCTACTGATGTTGTAATTTAAAGTACTCTATGTAAGATGAGAAGAACTTTTTACAGTAATCCCCTTGGATTCTATCACTTTCCCCTCTTAGCTGTGAATCGCTCATATTTAGTTTCTATTTTTTACTCACACATGAACATTTAAAATCTATATGGTAAATGAGCATATTTGAATTTCTTCTATTTTCTTTTGATGTACTCACTAAAGCTATCAGAAGTTCTTATATGTTCTGTTATCCAATAACTTGATTTATAAAGAATATAACCCCTGGTATTAATTCTTTATTAAAAATTTGCTTCCAATTCTTAGCCTTATTCTCTTCACAGATAACATGAAATACTTCATTTATCACCTTATCAATTATATTGATCCCCATTAAGTTGTATTTCCATTGTCAAATTTTTCTCATATTTGATTCAGCTTTTTATTCTAGAAAATCACATGTGGAGATAAAATAAAATAAGCATTTATATATATTTCACAAAATAAAAAGATTAATTTTTATTTAAAGTTTAATCAAGTTGGTAGGTGTTAGAATCCATCTATGACTTTGGAATATAGACTTCATCTTTATTCTGCCTTCCCCACTGTGACACAGGTATGATGCTTACACATGCATGGCCTGTTTTTGTAAGTCTGGAAAAGATGCAATACACTAAAGGGAGACAAATAAGTTAAAAAGTCACTGGAGATTATAATAAGAGAGCAACCACTTCGCTGCATACTGTCTGTCTTAGCTATATAACAGTAATCAATTCTTATTTAATAAAAAGCAAAACAAAAGAAACAAAAAACAAAACTAAACTAGCAAAACAAAACAAAACAAACAAACAAACAACAACTAGCAGTAAAACAAAAGTCTGTATTGGAATGCAAAAACGTATGAGAAATAAGGCATGAGTATACTTTTTTTTAAGTGTCTACCAAGTGCAACAGATTGTACTAATTAAAATCTTAAGCTTTTTGGCAACCCACTAGTTGGTAAGGTATTTTCAAAACACAACTTATAAAAAAGAGTTTGAATTCCATTAGCCTGCATAGGTAGACATGTGGTTCCCAGAAGACATGAGTGATTCAACGAATATCACAATAGGAAACAAGGCATTGGCCATTGTGGCTGCAGAAGATATTGTGCTAAACAGCACAAGATATTATCATTGTCCTTGGTTCCGCATCATAGCTCCATGGTAAGACCCTACTGCTGTAGACTCTACATATACTATCTCCAGGACACGGGAAGAGGTATTTCCTCTCTCCCGGTTAACATTCACAGTACCCTAAGGTTCTATTCTGACTGCTGGGAGAGAAAACAATGGTTTTCTAAAGCACTGGCCCCTGCAAACTTCAATATCGATCTGACAAGCAAGCTTCATCTACAGGTAAAATAGTGCCAAGACTGGATGGGATGACTAATGGCTGGCTGAAGCCTGCTCCACAGGAAGGAATTTTAAGCCAGGTACTGGAATCCTGGAGAGAAGCCCATGACATGAGCTCATAATTCACAATGAAGAAACTGATAGTGTTATTTTGCTAACCAGACATATTGTCAATTTACCTCATAAATATCTATCAAATATGGACATATGGGCAGTACTAATTGGAGTTTGTGAGTTTTCAAGAAAAAGACATAGAAGCTGGTAAGGGTTTTGATGATGGTTATAGGAGAATTTGAACGAGAAATGGGGTAGAAATTATACATTATTCTGCAAGCAAATAAAATTTCAGATTAAAATTCTTTGACTGAGCACAGGGTCCCCAATAAAGAATCTAGAGAAAGTGTGTGTTTCTCTTTTCTAAAATCCTCACAGCTGCTTGATGTCATTTGCTTTTCAACCTTAGCCATTCTGGCACAGGTAAGATGAAATGGAAAAGAAAACCATGATAAATAAAAACATTGCTCATTCATTTGAACTATTACTTTGAGAACTTTGTTTAGTTTTGTACCTACAAATTTTAACTGTGGTATTAGCATTCTTGATGCTAATTTCTGAGTGGTTCATACATTATGAACACCAACCTTCTATCACATGTATAAATTGTGAATATTTCTTTTCCTCATTCTATGCAAAGGAACTAAAAACACTACAAATGATTTGCCACATGATTCAACTCTTAACCCTAACTTGAAGGGACCCTATATCTTATTTTTGGGATACTTGATCATCCAAATTCACTGTTGCCCTATTCAAAATAGTAAAGACATGGTAACATTTTATGTTTACAAATGGATAACAAAATGTGGTCCATATACACAATGGAATATTGAACAATGAAGAAAACTACTATTCAATTTGCAGGAAAATGGACGGCATTGGAGACAAACATTCTAAGTAAGATAACCCAACCCAGAAAGAAATGCCACATTTTTTCCCATATGTATATATGCTAGCTTAGAATCATTAAATATGCTTGTTTAATTCTCAGTACCCATAGAATGCAAGAAACCAGTAAGGGATCCTAGGGGTGATGGTAAGGAAAGGGGGATACAAGGGAGGTTGGTAAAGCGACTAATGGAATGTGGTAGGAACTGGGAAAACATGAATGAATATGGACTGTGGAGAAGAAGAGCTGATACCAAAGACCTTTGAGCACCCCATTTGTAAGCTGCTGCTATAAATGGTGTATAAAGAAGAGTTACCCTATAAGGGAACAATTTAGATATCCTGAGATATCAAGGTCTATCATGTAAGGTACCCACTGCCAGGTATGGGTTATCACTTTTTCAGTTGTTTGTCAGGACAGTCCCATGGATTCCCTCAAACATTACAGGATATTGTCATTGCTCCTGGTCAGCCATCACAATTTGATGAGCACTCCACAGCTGATGATATTATTTGCCTTATTTATAGGACAGGAAAAAAAATCCACCTGGAAACTTCATCCATATTGACTCATAGTGCTGAAAATATTCTAGGTCATTTACTGGGAAATAGATCATCAGCATCTTACCAAACAGTCCATGCTGTGAGCTATTCTTAATTTGGTCTAGCAGGATATACACAGTGGTAAAAGTGTGGGAAGGACACTAGGAGAGTGGCCAATCACATTGGGATTGGATTTGAAGACTACATCATCATGGACCCAATACTTGGTACTATCAACTTGGCCCAATACTGTG
>NC_034597.1:101664459-101670759 GCF_900095145.1 Mus pahari
TATATATATATATATATATATATATATATATATATATATATATATATATATATATATCCAGACACATGTAGGCACACATATACATAGACAAAAAAATAAAATAAAATTCAGCAATTCATCAAAAGTAGGAATGTAGCTCAGCTGGTAGTAGACTTATCTACTAAGTATAAAATTCTAGGCTCAAACTCCAGATATTAATCAACCAGGTATGAAGACTCATTTGTTACCCTAGAACCCAAGAGATAAAAGCAAGACTATCAGCTACAGAGATCTAGTCTACCCTGGTCTACAAAAGGCAGTGTATAAAATAAATAGATCAAAAAGAGAAAAGAATGCAGTGATCAAGTTCTTGACATATACTGGTGACAAGCCTGAGGTATAGTGACAGATGATCTAGAAAAATATCAAAACCAGTCTGTGTTTTTATTGATGTATCATCTGTCACAGAAAGTTTAGGCCACTAGTAACTGAGGATATAATAAAAGATTAAAACAATGCTGTGTTTTCATTGATGTATTTTCTGTCATTGGAAGTTTAAGCTATTGTTTTCTCAACACCTCAGGAGGGAAAATAAATGCCTTCTAGACATATAAAAAGTTTCTTTTGGCCAAGACAATTTAGTGTCTGTTCCAGAAGATGACATATGCAATTTTTCATCCTTTCTGAGACCACCTGAACAGCTGTCCTTGTGTGGTTAAATGATTATTGAAATAGCTCTTTGGAAGTGTTTACCTGAGGGCTATAGAAAAAGTGAGATGTCTTCTCAATTCCAAAGAAATTCAATTTTGTAAAGTTGATTTTAAGCTCTATTACACCTCAACTCCATTTTCTCCTTTTTCTTTTTTCTCTTACTGGATGGAAGAAATGCTCTGTTAAAAGCAGTTTCTGGTGTCAAAAGACAGTATTTAGTTTCCAATCATCAGAAAAGTGAAACTAATTAATGGGTAATCTGTTAAAGCCACCCTTAGACAAATAAATAAAAAATTAAGCAGAGGATCTTTCTGGAACAAGTTAAACAACAAACATAGCTATATACTTGCCAAACTTATGACAGAAGTTCTGTTTCTTACAGATATCAAATATTTTCCTTATTTTGCTGAGAAATTATGGCACCCTTTTAGGACTTCAAACTTTGTCCGTCTACATTATCCAGTGAAGGCTATCCTTCCACTGCTCCTGGCAGTGCCTGGAATCTTTCTCATCTTCTTCTATATCTATTTAAACCTTTCACATTGGACAATTTGCTTCCATTGTTGCTACCTGGTACTTTCTTGCAGAATGAATATAAGTTCTGCAAGGGCAGATATATACGTAATTGTAAATAATTAATCATTAATTGAATGTTCATTTTGTATTTAGTATTTCCCCATTATCAGAGTAGCTATTTTATCTGCCTCTATGTAGAAAGCTTTGTAGTATGGAGTCACTACTAGTGTGGTATAAATATGTATAATTATATGAAATAATGAGAAATTACAATATAATATATAGAGCTTCAGAAAAGTTTAACTAAAATTTTCTGTTCTATCCCATGTGTAAAACATTCTAAGATGGTATAAAGCAAGATAGTTTTGGACACTATAAAAGCTATTCTCTGCTGGCCTGCAGAGTTTTGAGAGTTTATTCTGTATACTTTTCTCAAAATCTTAGTCTCAATGCATGTACTACACTTTCTAATAATGAGTTCAGTGTGTTGGGTATCAGGAACAGTTGAGATTCACAAACAAGTTACTATTAAAACTATTACCACTATGACAAATCCCCTCATTTTACATGCAAGTAAAATAGATTGGAATTAGGTTTTAGCCTTCTCTTAACTATGCATACGGTTTTAGTCCGAGCTTCTATTCCTACACAAACATCATGACCAAAAAGCAACTTGGGGAGGAAAGGGTTTAATCAGCTTACACTTCCACATTGCTGTTCATTACCAAGGGAAGTCAGGACTGGAACTCAAGCAGGTCAGGAAACAGGAGCTGATTCAGGGGCCATGCAGGGATATTTTTATACTGCCTTGCATCCTCTGGCTTGCTCAGCTTGCTTTCTTATATAACCCAGGACAACCAGTCCAGGAATGGCATCACGCCTAATGGGCCCTCCCCTCTTGATCACTAACTGAGAAAATGCCTTACAGCTGGATCTCATGGAGGCATTTCCTCAACTGAAGCTCCTTTCTGTGTGATAGCTCCAGTTTGTGTCAAGTTGACACACAAAACCAGCCATATATTTTAGAAGCCATCAACTATTTATTGAATCAAATTGAGTTAAACTTCTTAAATAACTTTAATGATCATTTTTTCCTTTTGTGGATATTATCTTTATTTACATTTCAAATATGATCTCCTTTCCAGATCTCCCCCCAAAATACTGCCTAACCCATCTCCCATCCGGCTGCCTCAATGAGTGTGCTCCCCCACTTTTTCCACCCAGTACTGCCTTCTTACGCTAGCATTCCCATAGACTGGGGTATCAAACCAACAGAGGACCATGGGCCTCTTCTCCCACAAGGCCATCCTCTGCCACATACTTGGGCAGAGTCATGGTTTCCCTCCATGTGTAAGCTTTGGTTGGTGGTTCACTCCCCAGGAGCTCCAGGGAGGGGGTCTGGCCAGTTGACACTGTTGCTTCCCTCATGAGGCTGCAACCCCCCTCAGTTCCTTCAGTCCCTTCTCCAAATACTCCATCCGTGACAACACACAACACCCCTACACCCACACCCACGAAGTCCAATTGTTGGCTGCCAGCATCTGCCAGCATGCAGCTCTGTCAGAGCCTTTCAGGAGACAGCATATCAGGCTCCCATCAGCAAGCACTTCTCAGTATCCACAATAGGATCTGGGTTTGGCAACTTTATATGGGATGGATTCCCAGGTGAAGGCAGTCTCTACATGACCTTTCCTTCAGTCTCTGCTCTACACTTTGTCTCCATATTTCCTCCTGTGAGTATTTTGTTCCTCCTTCTAAGAAGCACTGAAGCATCTCACTTTGGCCTTCCTTCCTCTTGAACGTTATGTGGTCTGTGAATTATATTTTGGGTATTCCGAGCTTCAGTGAGTGCATACCATGTGTGTTCTTTTGTGACTAGGTTACCTTACTCAGGGTGATATTTTTCAAGTTCCATTTATTTGCCTGTGAATTTTGTTAAGTCATTGTAATAGTTGAGTATTGTAAATGTACCACATTTTTTTTTTTTTTTTTTGTATCCATTCCTCTGTTGAGGGACATCTGGGTTTTTCCAGCTTCTGGCTATTATAAATATGGCTGCTATCAGCAGAGTGGAGTATGTATCCTTACTACATCTTGGAGCAACTTCTGGGTCCTAAGATAGAAATATGTTCAATATTCTGAGGATCTGTCAGAATGATTTCTAGAGTAGTTGTATCAGCTTGCAATCACACCAGCAATGAAGGAGTGTTCCTCTTTCTCAACATCCCCACCAGCATCTGCTGTCAACTGAGACTTTGATCTAAGCCATTTTGAATGATGTGAGATGGGATCTCAGGGTTGTTTTGATTTGCATTTCCCTGATAACTAAGGATGTTGAACATTTCTTTAGGTACTTCTCAGCCATTCAGTATTCCTCAGTTGAGAATTCTTTGTTTAGCTCTGTAACCCATTTTTAATAGGGGTTTTTTTTGACTCTCAGGAGTCTAACTTCTTGAGTTCTTTGTATATACTGGATATTAGCCCTCTATCAGATGTAGCAGTGGTAAAGATCTTTTCCCAATCTGTTACTTGCCATTTTGTTCTATTGACAGTGTTCTTTGCCTTACAGAAGCTTTGCAATTTTATGAGGTCCCATTTGTAGATTCTTGATCTTAGAGCATGAGCCATTGGTGTTCTGTTCGGGAAAATTTCTCCTGTGTCCATGTGTTCAAGGCTTCCCCTACTTTTTCTGTATTACATTCAGTGTATATGGTTTTATGTGGAGGTCCTTGATCCACTTGGACTTGAACTTTGTACAGGAAGATGAGAATGGATTAATTTGCATTTTTCTACATGTTGACTACCAGTTTAACCAGCACCATTTGTTGAAATTTTTGGCTCTTATCCACTGGATGGTTTTAGCTTCTTTGTCATAGATCAGGAAGCCATACATGTGTGGGTTCATTTCTGGCTCTTCAATTCTATTCCATTTATCTACCTGCCTGTCACTATACCAATAACATGCAGTTTTTATCACAATTGCTCTGTAGTACAGCTTTAGGTCAGGGATGGTGATTCCCCCAGAAGTTCTTTTATTGTTGAGAATAGTTTTCACAGTCCTGGGTTTTTGTTATTTCAAATGAATTTGAGACTTGCTCTTATTAACTCCATGAACAATTGAGTTGGGATTTTGATGGAAATTTTCAATTTTCAATTGTCAATTCAATTTTTTTGCATTGAATCTGTAGATTGCTTTTGGCAAGATGGCCATTTTTACTGTATTAATCCTGCCAATCCATGAGCATGGGAGATCTTTCCATCTTCTGAGGTCTACTTCCGTTTCTTTCTTCAGAGACTTGAAGTTCCCATAGTAGAGATACCTCACTTGTTTGGTTAGAGTCACACCAAGACATTTTATATTGTTTGTGACTATTGTGAACCGTGTAGTTTCCCTAATTTCTTTCTTATCCCATTTATCCACCGAGTAGAGGAAGATTACTGATTTGTTTGCATTAATTTTATATCCAGCCACTTTGCAGATGTTGTTTATCCACTTTAAGAGTTCTCTGGTAGAATCGTTGGGGTCACTTAAGTATACTACCATATCATCTGCAAATAGTGATAGTTTGACTTCTTCCTTTCCAATTTGTATCCCTTTGACTTCCTTTTGTTGTCTAATGGCTTTAGAACTTCAAGTATTATATTGAATAGATAAGGAGAGAGTGAGCAGCCTTGTCTAGTCCAAGTTTAGTGGGATTGCTTCAAGATTTTCTGCATTTATTTTGATATTTGCTACTGGTTCGCTGTATATTTCTTTTTCTGTATTTAGTGAAATGATCATTTTTTTGAGTTTGTTTATATAGTGGATTACTTTGATGGATTTCCATATTTTGAACCATCTCTGTATCCCCAGGATGAAGCCTACTTGTTCATAATCATTGTTTTGATGTGTTCCTTTATTCAGTCTGTGAGAATTTTATTGATTATTTTTGATAGTCATAAGGGAAGTTGGTCTGAAGTTCTCTTTGTTTGATAGATCTTTGTGTGGTTTTTGGTAGCAGTGTAACTGTGGTGTCATAGAAAATTTTGGATAGTGTTTCATCTGTTTCTATTTTATAGCATAGTTTGAAAAATATTGGTTTTAAGTCTTCTCTGAAGGTCTCATATAATTCTGCAGTAAACCCATCCGGTACTAGGTTGTTGTATTTTTGTTTGTTTGTTAGTTTTTACCTATTTTTTTGGTTGGGAGACTTTTAATGACTCCTTCTATTTCTTTAGGTGTTATGGGACTGTTTAGATGGTTTATCTTGTCCTGATTTAACTTTGGTATTTGATATCTGTCTAGAAAATTGTCCATCTCATACAGATTTTCTAGTTTCTTTGAATATAGGCTTTTGTAGTAGGATCTGATGATTTTTTGAATTTTCTCAATTTCTGTTGATATATCTCCCTTTTCATTTCTGATTTTATTAATTTGGATACTAGCTCTGTGCCCTGTAGTTTGTCTGGCTAAGGGTTTACCTATACTGTTGATTTTCTTGAAGAACCAGCTCCTGGTCTTGTTGATTCTTTGTATAGTTCTTTTTGTTTCTATTTGGTTGATTTTAGCCCTGAGTTTGATTATTTCCTGCCATCTACTCCTGTTAAGTGTTTTTGCTTCTTTTTGTTCTAGAGCTTTCAGGTGTGCTGTCAAGCTGCTAGTGTGTGCTCTCCAGTTTCTTTCTGGAGGCACTCGGAGCTATGCATTTTCCTCTTTGCACTGGTTTCATTGTGTCCCAAACGTTTGGTATGTTGTGCCTTCATTTTCGTTAAATTCTAAAAAGTCTTTAATTTCTTTCTTTATTTCTTCCTTGACCAGATAATTGATGAGTAGGGCATTGTTCAGCTTCCATGTGTGTGTGTGTGGACTTTGTGTTATTTTTGTTGTTTTGTAAACCATACTTAGTTCATGGTGATCTGACAAGATGCATGGGATTATTTCAATCTTCTCTTATTCGTTTAGACCTGCTTTGTGACTGATTATATGGTCAATTTTGGAGAAGGTATCATGAAGTGCTGAAAAGAAGATATATTCTTTAGTTTCAGGATGAAATTTTCTATAGATTAGGGAAGTTTATTTGTATAATTTTTTTTTTTTTTTTTTTTTTTTTTTTT
>NC_034597.1:101670833-101675472 GCF_900095145.1 Mus pahari
AGAGCAGCCAGCAGTCTTTACCTTTGAGCCATCTCTCCAGTCCTGTTCAACCTTTTTTTTTTTGGGGGGGGGGACAGGGTTTCTCTGTATAGCCCTGGCTGTCCTGGAACTATCTTTGTAGACCAGGCTGGCCTCGAACTCAGAAATCTGCCTGCCTCTGCCTCCCGAGTGCTGGGATTAAAGGCTTGCACCACCATGCCCGGCTTAAATTGGGAATTTTTAATCTTTTATACACATTATTTTTAGGTTTGGTCTTATCCTTGTGTCCTGGATTTCCTGGATGTTTTGGGTTAGGAGCTTTTTACATTTTGCATTTTCTTTGACTGTTGTGTCATTGTTTTCTATGGTATCTTCTGTACTTGCGATTCTATCTTCTATCTCTTGTATTGTGTTGATGATGCTTGCATCTATGACTCTTGATCTCTTTCCTAGGTTTTTTATCTTCAGGGTTGTCTCCCTTTGTAATTTCTTTATTGTTTCTATTTCCACTTTTAGATCCTGGTTGGATTTTTTCAATTCCTTCACCTGTTTGGTTGTGTTGTTCTGTAATTCTTTAATGGATTTTTTTTGTTGTTGTTGTTGTTCTTCTTCTTCTATGAGGGTTCTACCTATTTACCTTTGTTCTCCTGTATTTCTTTAAGGGGGCTATTTATGTCCTTCTTTAAGTCCTCTATCATCATCATGAAGTGTGATTTTTAAATCTGAGTCCTTATTTTTCTTTGTGTTGGGGTATCAAGGGCTTCTTGTGGTAAGAGAACTAGGATCTGATGATGCCAAATAGCCTTTGTTTCTGTTACTTATGTTCTTGCCCTTGCCACTTGACATCCAGTTATCTCTGGTGTTAGCTGGACTTGCTTTCTCTGACTGTGGCATATCTCTCCTACAACCCTCTGTGTCAGCACTCCTGGTTGACCAGTTCTCTCCCAGTGGTATTTGGGTATGGAGAGCTGTGGCAAGGGGTCATCTCCAGGAGCAGATGTAAACCAGAATGATTCTATCCCAGTGATTTTTTTTAATTTAAGAAGAAAGGTTTTTTTTTTTTCCTTTCCTCATGTTATTCAAGTAGCTGATCTGCGAAAAAGTAGTAAATAGAAAATGATTTTAAAAATCTTAGTTGATTATATGGATTCTTGTCAGATGTTTGCCCCTGTTTAGTATCTCCCTTTCTTCATGGAGCGCATCAAATTCTAGAAAAAGAAAATTTAGTGAGCAGAAGACAAAGACACCACTGGACTTTTTGTGATGTACAGATTATGATGGAAATAAATGAGGGCAAGCTGCCAGCAAATTCTGCCTGGCCAACCCACAGAAGTCCTGGTCCTAGCTTAGCTAGTCCTCATTCTCACAGATAATTTTTTTTTACTATTATTAAAACAGCCATCACAGGAAAATCATCTACAAGATGAATCTGCTTATACATCTGTATAGCTTATACACTGGAAGAAACTGTTGTTGCCATTATCTGAAAGAATATTCCAATAAAGTTGCCAGTGTGATACTATAGAAAGATAAGAGAATAAGAGGGGTGGTAGGGAATATTTCTAAGAATTTGACAACAGTTCCAAGGCCAAAAAGTATGTCTTCTTTATTCCATAATGGTCATTTTGTACCAAAGAAAAAGAAGAAAGAATTTGGAATTACATGGTTTGTAAAAAGCTCAGGCAAGTAGTGGTAACTTAGGTATGGTATGTGTAAGCACCCACAAAGATACTCATTTTATTACTAAGTATTTAACTAAGGCAAATATTCATGTGAGAACTACAATTAGTGTTATTGATCATATGGTCCTTCATATATAACTTTTATGAAAGATGAATCCTGAAACACATATATCATCTTATCAATTAATTATTTTTCCAATTATGATTGTCCCTGCCTTTAAGGAAAGTGATTAAATTTATGAAGAGAGGTGAAAGAGATTTTCAATGGTTAACAATCCTTGCTGTTCTTGTAGAGGTCTGGAGTTCACTTCTAGCAATATGTCAGGCAGCTTATTACCACCTGTATCTCTAGCAAACACAGGCACCCCCCACTCACATGCACAAACACATACATAGGCACACATTATATTCATGAGTTTAAAAACAAAGTTTGAACTAATAAAAGCATGTGGTTTTGCTTTTGTTTTTTTTTCAAATATTTCTCTGTATTTAAAAGTAATTTCAATTTCCTAGACTATGAGGACATTTGTTCCATTGTATGTAAAATAGTGTAGACTGATTCTAATTAAAAATAAATCTAATCTTGGCATTTAGAAGATTAATGAATAAACATACCCTTCTTTTAGTGGTAGGTGGTTTATTTTTTCTTACTTTAAATCTGTGGCAGATCATTGTATGTATAAAATATATTTTGCATAATGTAGTCATTCAATATTTTATTTTGTTTCAAACAATTAGTGCTTGTGGCTTAAGTCAGATTTTGACTGACTTGGCTACTATAATTTTTAAATTGTTTACTTATAACTGACTATGGTCTCTGTCATTCTCACCAGCTGCATGCCCAAGCAGCTGTGGCTCCCCTTCTTTCAGAGTAATTTGTAGGGAGTTATATTTAAAGGGGAGAGAAATGTTGTTGCTAATCATAACCGCAATCTGTCCCTCAGCAGTTGTTACACTCCACTGACGCTCCCTACTGTGTTTTGCCAATAGTTTTACCCTTTCTTCCGTTTCTCTAATTTTTGTTTTAAACCCATCAGACTCCTGGTTAACTGAATTAATTTTAGAGTACAAAACATAAGCCTATTTCCCCCTGGAGCCTGTTTGATCATTTATACTGATTTTTTTTTTTTTTTTTTTTTGTTTTTTTTTTTTTTTTTTTTTTTTTTTTTTTTTGGTTTTTCGAGACAGGGTTTCTCTGTATAGCCCTGGCTGTCCTGGAACTCACTTTGTAGACCAGGCTGGCTTCGAACTCAGAAATCCTCCTGCCTCTGCCTCCCAAGTGCTGGGATTAAAGGCGTGCGCCACCACACCCGGCTATACTGATTTTTAACATCAAGTTTGAGTTGTTTCTCCAACTTTCAGTGAGTCTCTAGTGCTGCTACTGGGACCACCTTATTACTATAAGGAAGAAGACATGGAAAGGGCCCATATTTCACATCAGCAGAGAAGACTTTTGTCATGTGTTAGGGTCAGACTTTCTGCATATCTATTACTTAGTGCACATCACAAAATCTCTAAGACCCGCCTCACTCAAGAGATGTAATAAATGGTCATTAAATTTGCAATAATGTATGTGCCCAACTGCCAATATGTAGCTACAAATTATTATTTTGTGCTTTTTAAATTTTGATGAGATGTGTAATTACTGAGCAGAAATGTTAAATCTCCAAAGAAAAATATGACCAACCCAATGCAGTCCATGGTATGAAACTCACATAATGGTTGTGTAAGGATATTAATGCAAAAATTAATTTGTTTTGTTTAATATGCAGAAATGCAATATCAAAACCATAAAAGGTATAGCACAAGTATATATTTTTATTATCAAGACTGAATCTAGAAATATCATTAAAATTTTATTTATGGATCCTTTAAAACATATTTTGTAACTTGTGTATTTTTTAATCAGATTTTTATTTAAAATTTTATGAAATGAGAACATACTCTATAGGAATAAAAGCATTGCTTTCTAAATTTCTAGAAAATTGTCTTATTGTTTTACCTGTGGTTGTGTTTAACACATAGATTTAGGTACACACATTCTCATTACTATTTATTTTTATTTTTACTGAAATTTGGTATTTTTATAATGAATTTTAATTGAAATACAGTGCCATCACTTTTCACTAGGCCTTTACCACTGTAGTCACTCTTATGCTACCCACTCTCAAGGTGATAGCTGTCTTTACTTTCATTATTATTGTTTTATATAGATGTATGTGTGTGTGTTTGTGTGTATGCTTGTGTGCACAAATATAGAAATAAAAGGTGAGTAAATTGTTGCTGTGTATGAGATCAGACACCTCAGAAAAGAAGGCCTTTTGTCACTTTGCTAAACCAGAACAATTTTATACTAAATTTAACCCTTATAACTCTAGATAAGTAGCTACTACCCCTCATTAAAGAAGCATGTCATTACAGCACAGGGAAACCACCATAGAAAACCATTACTGGACACATGCAGAGAAGATGGGTGGTGGGAGGCCAACCCCAGTACATATGTGTAAATCTCAGCTCATGCCAATTGTCTCTGGGAATGTCAAGGAAGAGGAGAAGGGGAGGTTCTGAGAGTGGGATTACCATAGGAATTTCTTTTTCTTATCTACCTTTTTCCTTTCATTGAAAATAAACATTTTTTTCTAGCACAAAATTACATAATAAGATGTTCACAGTTTCTTCTCTCAGCTTCTACTTCTTCCCTTTCCATCTGGATCTACACTCTTTGTCTCTCCGTAGAAAGCAATCAGGCTTCTATGGCTAGATGATACGACAGGATAGGATAGGATAGGATTTGATATAGTATAATTAATATAATATTATGGTAAAAATAAATCTAATACATTGAAATTAGACAAAACAAACAGAAGAAAAGTACATCAAGAGGAGATGCAAGAAACAGATTAACTCATCCACACTAACAAACAAAGCCCATAAAACCTCTCTCTCTCCCTCCCTCCCTTCTCTCTCTCTCTCTCTCT
>NC_034597.1:101675557-101680896 GCF_900095145.1 Mus pahari
CTCTCTCTCTCTCTCTCTCTCTCTCTCTCTCTCTCTCTCTCTCTCTCTCTCTCTCCTGATTTAACATTGAGATTAGGAAGCTCCAAAACTGCAGTTGAGGTCATTATCCGTTGGTCATTTACTGCTGGGAGTGCAGGATGCCCTTGAGAATCATTTGTTTCCTGGTAAGGCTACTTTTTAAGAAATTGATTTTCATTTACAAGAGGTTAATCACTCTAGGATTCCAACTAATGCAGATCCATGCAGGTTTTGTGTACATCTCTCTGAGTTCAAATGTTCTCAATCATGTTGATTAGAGAGCCTTGATTCTTAGTGTCCCCTGGCTCTTCTTACACTCTGCCTCCACTTCCTTAGGGTATCCTGAGCTCAGAGGGAATGGAAATATCTTATTTAGGATTGCGTGTGACAAGGTCTCTCACTCTCTTCACCCTGTCTTTTAGTGAATATCTGAATTTTTTCCCATATGCCACAGGAGAAAATATCTCTAATAATGGCTAAACAAGAGTATGGGAGAATGTCATTAGGAGTCATTTTATGTCTACATTTCTTTTTAATTTATAAATTTATTGTTTCAGTCATAAAGCTGGAATATATATTTTTCTTCTTTTTACTTATTCAGAAAGGTGAGGATCTTACGGATATATTTTTAAATTTTTATTTAGTCACTTTTGGAACAGTAGTCAATCTTGTTTTAGTAAATTTTTATTGGTCAAATTTTCCTTCTTAGGGAAATATATCTACTTCCTTCCCCTGAACCGAAGTTCCTTTCTCTATACTTACAGTCCCTGGTTCTATGGATAATAGCTTGGTTATCTTTGACTTTGCAGCTAATATCCACATACTCACATGTGCATGCCATATTTATCTTTCTGGTTCTGGTTAACCTCACTCAGTGATTTTTTTAATTCGGTTTTCAACAGCTTAATATTCAATTGTATAAATGTATCACACTATCTTTATTGATTCTTCCAGTGAGGAACATCTAGGTTATTTCCAATTTCTAGATATTATTAATAGAATAGCAATGACCATGGATGAACAACTGTCCCTGTGGTAACATTATGGATTCTTTGTGTATATAGCTAAGAGTGAAATACCTGGGTCGTGAGCATAGATAGATTCCCATATTCTTAAGGAACTGCCTCACTGATTTATAGAGTGGCTGTAGGATTTTACACTTCCACCAGCAGTGGATGGCTGTTCCTCTTACTCCGAATTTTTGCCAACACCACTGTCACTTGTTTTATGGACTCTAGCCATTCTCACAGGTGGAAGAAAAATATTTGTAATCGTTTAATTTTCATTTCCCTGTTGACTGAGGATGTGCAACACATCTTTTCAGTGTTCCCAAGTCATTATAATTTTTCTGTTTTGAGAAATCTGTTTAGAACAATAACATTTTTGATTAGATTATTTGTTTTCTTGATAGCTAGGGTTTTTTATTTCTTTGCATATTTGGATAGTAGATCTTTAGTAGAAGTGCTATTGGTAGAAAATATTTGCACATTCTGATGTCTGTCACTTTGAATGTCCCTTGACATGTAGAAGTTTTCAGGATCATGAAGTTCCATTAATTAATTAATGCATGTTCTGTCCATATTCTATTTAGAAAGTTGTATCCTGTGCCAATGTGTTCAAGGACATTCCCCACTGTCTCTTCTATTAGAGTATCTGGTATATAGTTGAGGACTTGGATCTACTTGGAGTTGAATTTTTGCAGAATAATAAGTATTAATATATTTACTTTCTTCTGCATGCAGACATCTAGTTTAATATGCACCTTTGTTAAAGATGCTGTCTTTTATATTAGTGTGTATTTCTGCCTTTTTTTGGTTAGTTTGTTTCTTTGTTTTTTAATCAGGAGTCCTTATATTTGAGTATTACATCTGGTTCTTCAATTTGAGATCATTAATAAATGTGTCTTGTGTGTGTGTGTGTGTGTGTGTGTGTGTGTGTGTGTGTTGGGGTGTGTATGTGTATGTCAATTCTATGATATAATTATTACTGTAGCTATATAGTAAAACTTGAAACTGGTGTGATAATGATACCTCCAGCTATTCTTTTATTTTTCAGAATTACTTCAGGTATCTTTAATTTTGTTTCCTTATGAAACTAAAATATGCCCCTTTATCATCTGTGAAGAATTGCATTGGAATTTTGATAGTGATTGCATTGAATTTTTAATTTTTTTGCTAGGCTGGTAAATTTTACTGTATTAACCCTCTCCATTCATAAGAATGGGAGATCATTTCATGTTCTGTTATCTTCTAAATGACATAAGGTTTTTAACCACAGAAGTCTTTCCTAGCTTGGCTTGCGCTATCCCATAATATTTATCATTATTTGAGGCTGTGGTAAAAGGTGCTGGTTCTCGGATTTGTTTCTCCGTCTGTTTCTCCTTTGTATATGAGGGGATTTCTGATTGTTTTGACTTATTTCTGTATCCAGCTCCTTTCTGTACATTTACCATTTTAAGTATGACATGCTTAGGCTACTTTCTTTTCTGTTCCACTCAATTTGGTGTTCCATATTCTTTTTGGACTTTTATAGGTATCTTCTTCTTTAGGTTAAAACAACTATTGTATACTATTATTTTGAAATATTTTCTGTGTTCTCCTTTTTAAAAAATCCAATAATTCTTAGAATTTGTCTTTTCATAGTGTCCCAGATTTTGTGGATCTTCTCTTCCTGGATTCTTTGAGAGTTAACATTTTCTTTGAAGGTATCCACCTCTTTTATTGGGTCTCCAAGCCAGAGATTCTCTTTTCCATTTCTATTATTCTGTTGGTGAGGTCTGCTTCCTATGTTTCTGTTTGAGTCCCTAATTTTTTTTTCCTTTCCAGATTTCCCTCAGTTTGGGTTTTCATTATACTTCAGGGCTTGAACTGTTTTATTCATGTTTTTCCATGTTTTCTTTATGCTTTCACAACTTTCATTATGAAATTTATTAACTTCTTTCTTAAAGCCTTCTATCTTATTGACCAGGACTGTGTAAGGTCTTTGATTGTTGCAGGTGTTTGCACTCAAGGTCTTAATGAAGATATGCTATCCTGAATTTTAAGCATTTTGTTTTTACTCTGCTGGCTAGACATTTATGTTTGGGGAATTGTAATTTTGGGTGCTAATATCAGCTGTGGTCTGTTGAAAGGGTGTATTGTTGAAAGGGTGTTTTATTTCTTGATTTTTGTTGCTTACTATGGATTTTAGTCACATTTTCGGTGCTTCACAGGAAATTCTTCTAGGATCCTGAGAAGTCCTGGGCATTCTGGATAAAATGTGTTGCTAGGTATTGAGATCTAACTCTTAGGAATGGCGATGGAATGGGGGGAAGTACTGTGTGGATCCACAGGAGGGAGGAATCAGAGTGTTCCATGAGTACCTGCTTAGACTTATGGGAATGAAAGCAGAGGGATAGAAGGTTCTACAACAGATAGTCTGCTGATGAGCTGGTGTGGATATCTGGGGATTAGCTATCAAGAAGATGACAGAGACTGGAGATCTGAATCTGGCTTAACTACTTAACTAGCCTATTGCTTTTCTGTCAGTCTTGGATTGTGGGTTGCTTGAGAAAGTCTCCTGGACTTGAAACTAGAATAAATCAATGAGTGGGGAGAAAGGCTATAAGGAAAATTTTCTGTGATCTGTTCGAAATGGGGAGGGAGGAGTGGGAGAGGATACAAGAGGGAATCTGCTATATAAATGCAAGTGAAACTGGGGAACTGTATGTGTAGAAAAAGATTGGTGAATATTTTCATTTTGGCTATCTGCTTCCCTGGCTAGAGTGTTTTATGGGTTCAGTGGGAAAGCCTGCTGGAGAGGCTGGAATAGTGGGAAGATTAGGAGGAAGAGAAATTAAAGAAGATTTACTTGTTGTCAATCACTGATGATGAGTTTAGAAAGGAAAAGAAGTCTGCAGAAGATATTCTGCCTCAGAGCTGTGTATGAGACTATACAATCAGTGGTCTGCTGCAGAGCTAGAGAAGAGTCGGGGGACCAGATTTGGAGGAGAAGAGGGCTAGGTGCAGATGGGAAGTTAGCCTACCCAATTCCCTGACTGGAGCATATATTTTCCAATTTTAGTATATGTGCAACCAAAGCGGGCACTGGAAAAAATATTTTCTTCTCAAATATTTTTATTATAGTTTACTCTTGATTGTGTATCCTACAGCCTTTTTTTTAATTGCTTGGTTAATGTCAAAAGTGCTTAATCAATTACTTTAGTTTTCTGTGTCAAGAATCAAACCCACTGAGAGCCATAAACTCATAATCTCTCTTCTATTTACATCTTTGTTATAAATTTTATTTTTGCTATCATGTTACAGAAGAATAACATGGAATTTCAACTATTTTAATCTGTTCCCCTATTCTTAGAGAGATAGTAAACTCTTTTTGATTTAATATTAATTTTTATTTCTGGCATGACTCAGTGCTCACAAATACCTTGCTGCTCAGTTTATGTTTCTGTGTAGAAGAAATTGGTCTGAAATTTTGTGTCCTGAAGTGTGGGCATTTCTTTTTTTCTAAAGTATTTTATTCCTAAAATATAGATTCCCTAGCACATTTTATCATCACCATACACTACTATAGAAACTGGGAACATGGTTCTGAATTTCTGTTCCATTGAATAGAGACCCTTTTCTTCACCAGGTAAGGTATAGTCTCATTTATCATTATTATTTTCCTCAAATATATGAAGTAAGAAAATACTAGATATTCATGAGTCTGAAAATTGTTATATTATATTCTTTTGTCTGGTCAGAATATGTTTTTCTTGCTAAGTATAATAATATGATTTCTCAAGAAGAGAAGTGGGGGACTGGGGGAGAGAGGGAGAGCAGGAGATGCAGGGGAAAGGGGAAACATATGGAGTACCAGGAGTGAAGCCCTGCGGGCCAGCAGAATGAATGGAAATATACAACCTGAGATGGTGGGAGGGGTGCAGACCCTATAGAATGTAACAGAGATCTGGGAGATGAGAGAACCTCAGGACTCAAAGGGAGGAAACTTAGATGAAATGCCCAACAGTGAGGAGAGGGAACCTTTAGAATCCACCTCCAGTAGAAAGACGGGTTACCAAGTGGAGGGATGGGGTTGCCATTCCACAGACAAAAACTCTGAGCCAGAAGTGTTCCTATCTAAAAGAACTGTCAGGACAAAAATGGAGAAGAGGTCTCCTGCCCAGGAGGGGTGTTCGCCTGGCGGCTGTCCGCAGGCTGATCCAGCGCCCAACACCTTGCCCCCCCCCGACCGAGGAGGGGTGTCCGCCTGGCATCCAGCGCCTTTCCTCACCCGAGGAGGGGAGTGCGCCCGAGAGCAGTACTAAGGCTTGGGGTCTACCC
>NC_034597.1:101680907-101682156 GCF_900095145.1 Mus pahari
TGTAGGCAATGGGACCACTCAAAGTGGACTTTCTTTTTCAATAAAGTGGTATTCTTATTTTTAAAAAAAAAAAAAAAAAAAAAAAAAAAAAAAAATGGAGAAGAGACTGAGGGAAAGGAGGTCAAGTGACTAGCACAAATTGGGACCCATATCAAGGGAAGCTCCAAGGCCTGGCGTTGTTACTGATGCTGTGATGTACTTATAGACAGGAGCACAGCATGGCTGCCCTCAGAGAGGCCACACAAGCAGTTGACTGAGACTGAAGCAGATGCTTACACCTAACTAATGGACTGAAGTCAGGGACACCTGTGGTTGAATTAGGGAAAGGCTGGAAGAAGTTGAGGAGGAGAGCAACCCCATAGGAAGACTAGCAGTTTCAACAAACCTGGACCCCTGAGATCTCTCAGACACTGATTTACCAACAAGGAAGCATAAACTGGTCTGAGGCCCCTGACACACATACAGCAGAAGATTGCCTTGTCTGGCCTCAGTGAGAAAAAAAAGGCACATAACCCTTGAGAGATTTGAAGCTTTGGCAGTGGGAGGGTTCCTGTCAGGTGTAGGGGGTGTAGGTGTGGGTATGGGGAAATCCTCTCAAAGATGGGGGAGGAGGAATGGAACAAGGAACTTTCAGAGCATGGACAGGTAGGGAGATAATGACTGGACTGTAAAAAAAAAAAAAAGGATTAAAGATAATAACACAAAAAGAAAAGGAAGTGAAAAATATAAAACTTAGCTATTTCTTTTCAAGGTAAACTTGTGAAAATAATCATTACACTTCCTACTGTGAACTTATGTTTCCTATAGTTACATTCTTTATTGAATTAGCTCAGAGTTTTTATAGATGCATGTACACAATCATGTGTATGTGTAATTCATGTGTGTGCATTCATGTGTATATGTGTGTACACATGGGAGTGTATGTATGAGTATACGTGTATGTCTGTGTGTACATTCACATGCGTGTGGAGGTTTGAGTGTGTGTGCGTATGCATGTATGTGTTCATCAGAAGATTACTCACTGTTTCAATTTGAAAATATTTCCTTGAGTAAAATTAAGAAGTCATTTTATGTTGGCACATTTGTCACCTTTTACCTTCACTGTGTGTTGCAAAACTGAAAATGAGTCTATGGATAGGACTAGAAATAATCTAGAGCCGGGCGTGGTGGCGCACGCCTTTAATCCCAGCACTTGGGAGGCAGAGGCAGGCAGATTTCTGAGTTCGAGGCCAGCCTGGTCTACAAAGTG
>NC_034597.1:101683046-101711368 GCF_900095145.1 Mus pahari
AGAGAGAGAGAGAGAGAGAGAGAGAGAGAGAGAGAGAGAGAGAGAGAGAGAGTCTTTGGGATGGCAGCCCAAGTTTTGAAACCAATCTGTCACACTATACTAGAGCGAAGCTAGCATTCTCCTATGGAGAGTGTAAACCCGACTGTACGACTGTAGCCTCCTTAGAACCAGGTTCTATGTAACAGAAGGGTGCAGCCATGTGTGAAGGTAAGCCAGTTGTGGAGTACATCCAGCCTCCCCAAAATGGACGTTTTGCTTTACTTCAGAATTTGACCTCTATATAATTAAAGCTTGATCTTTCCCAGCTGCCATGATGCAGACTGTTTAGAACGAAACTCAATCTATAATTAAAAATCTCATTAATCATTTCCAAAATTATTTGTTACAATATAAAATGGAAGTTTAAACCATTCCTGCTGTGAAAATGGCTACACTATTAATAATCTGCTGTCACAGATGTCAACAGCAAAGGGACCTCCAGGTTCTGTTTTCACACCTCTAGCTGTGCAGGCGACACAATATTCAAGTATTTTTTAATCAAGCACATTTTCTGCTCAAAGTACAAGAAATGTTTTAAATCATTTTCATTATGGCATAAACTACTATGCAATTGTGACTTCTAATTCTGTTTATTAAAAGACTGCATATATTTGTATCCCACTGGACAAAACTAAAAATGAGAATAAATTTTCTTTGGATACTTATCCCTCCAGATGTTTACTCTGAATATATTTAGCTATCTATCCTTCTCTCTTTAAAACTTTAATCTTTGCAACATTTGGGGATTAGGAGGACTAAAATACTCATGTTTTAGGATGGAGAAAAATCAGAAAAATTGTGGAGACAGTTTTAAATATGGGTCTATAGTAAAGAACTTCTCAGTAATGGGGTGATAAAATGGTGTTTTCTCAGACGATTACCATATGTAGTGCTGGTAGCTATACTTGTCTCTGTGCACAAGGATAAGATTAGGAATGTAGTCAGGAATTGTGCGGTCCAGCAACGTGGCAGTAGTAGACCCTTCCCTGATGCCCATGTCCTCGCTGACCCTGAGAAGTTGGCCAGGCATGTTATACCAGCAGGAGTTTTCAACCATTAAGTTCAAATTAGACTACAAAACTGCAAGTGCCCATTATTGGACCTTCACACATATCTTACCATGCTGGTCACTCTTGGGCTTCATGGGTATCAGAGCAGGTATGATTTTTAATGACTTCCCTCCTTTGACCACTTGCTTAGTGTTTTCTGGTATCATGAAAGTTGGTAGCAGGAAGAAATCTTTCAGGTTAGATGCTACTTGAATAACCCTTATTTTCTCTCTATTAACTTGATTATTTATTCATTCTTCAGTCTGATCACAGTTCAGCTCCCCTCTCCTGCCAGCTCTACCCATACACCCCCTCTCCGAATTCCTTCCTCCCCTTCTCCTGAGAGATGGTGTAGCTCCATGAGCACCCAATCACCCTGTTATACCAAGTCACAGCAGTACTAAGTCCAGCCTCTCCCACGGAGGACAGAAAAGGCAGTCCAGCTATGGGAAAGAGATCCAAATAAAACTTGATTAAAAGAACAGCAAATGCAATGATATTGTCCCTGTGTAAATATTTATCTATAAACATCAAAAATCATACAAAAAAACCCCCCACAATGCCTGGAACTTTTTATACCACAGTATAGAAAACATGAATACGTGAAAAACAAATACAATTGTATTCTCATTTTTTTTCACCAGTGTTTTTTTTCTTAACATTCCAGCCATTCAATATACTATAAACTGTATTTTAGTACAACTCAATTTGCCAACCACACACAAGATGAAACATGCAACTCAACTGTTATGATACCATGGCAATGTTTAAAATAAGTAGTAGTTAAAATCTTTACTATTAGAAACAATCTATTTTGATATTAGACATAAATACAAGGGAAAGTAATTAAAATACAGAGAATTAAAAGAAAAATAATAATTCTGCTTTGCTTTAAATAATAAATCTTTGGATAAGAAATATAAAGAAATTATTTTGAAGTTTTAATCTAACATTTATGCGTGCAAGTTAAGACAATCACAGCCAGCTTGTTAGTCATATATATTCATGCCCTTCATTGTCATTAAAGAAATCCAAGCTGGGCAGTGGTGGCACACAGCTTTAATCCCAGCACTTGAGAGGCAGAGGCAGGTGGATTTCTGAGTTCGAGAACAGCCTGGTCTACCAAGTGAGTTCCAGGTCAGCCAGGGCTATACAGAGAAACCCTGTCTCAAAAGATCCACACACACACACAAAAAGTAAAATACAAAGAAATCCAATAGAATATTAAAATCATATTTATGATTAGAAGAAAGTTAGAAACAAAAGAAATCATATAGAATAAGGTTTCTGAGATCCTTTAGGAGATTTCCAAAATATGATTTTATAAAACGTGAATTAATGAAGTAGTAAATACATTTTAAAATAGATAGCAGTGTAGCGATAAGTTCCTACAACAAAGCTTGACTAAGACAAATCATCAAAAGTCTGTACTCTTCTCTGTTTACTTAACTGTCTTCAGTTTATATCTTTCTCAGTTCAAATTATAGCCATGCAGGCCATGATCACTGTCCTGGATGTCAGAGGTACAGCAGAGCTTAGACCCTGCTCTGTCACATCAGAGTCCTCTGAGCCCTTCACTTACTTGACTGTTGAGGATAAGGCATTCAGCTATGACATATGGCCATGCTAGGAAAGTACCCATTGTCTCTTCATCCACCTCCAGCAAGAGCTAAATTCATGACATTACCTAATTGGAAGGAAGCTTGTAAGTGTTGGATAGCAGTTACCCAAGCAAAAGACATACAGAAATTGTTGAACAACCCATCAATTACTCTATAATTATCCAACAGAGAGTACTTGCTCATTGATTATTAAGTCACCCAGTCATTTACAACTTAATAAAAATGCTGCCTATTCCAAGAATATAATAATGCTAAGAAGAGCCAACATGGAATATTCAAAGTACATGTGGAGAGACTGAACTGGGGAGCCTGAAGCAACACAGCAGCATGTGTTCCAATAAAGAAACCAAAGCTCCCACTGTGAATTTAAGTTTCCAGAAAATATAGAAGGAAGACCACAGTGGTTTTACAACTTCTACAAGATTTACTGACTTAAACATTTGTGATATAGTAATTGTGGAAGAAAAAAGTTGCTGGTATAGAGTCAGCTTATTTTTTGATATTCTTGGTCCTGTGAACATCTTTCCCATGCCTATTTTGGAGTCTGGACTAGCATTCCTGGAACAATTACATAACTCGTTTTGGAATATATTAATAATCCAAAGCTTATACCAGCTCCTAAGTTAAAAATGTCATCAACTAGAAATTGAAGACCGTGTCAGAGATCGCCTTGCCTTGCTGCAATCTGTGTAAAGTACATACAAATGTGTACATCACTAGCCACCTATAGGCAAGTAGCACGCATAAAGGTGCGTTGCCATAACCCCATGCATCACCGGATGCTCATGGTAGCACAGAGTTCCATACCATCATTGGATGTGAGAATACCACCAGGATACAGATGCAGAATCTCACCAACCTACTACAACTGGGTGGCAGCATTAAAAAGAGTGTATAATTTCCACTCATTCTGTTTTGTATTTATTTTTATCCTGACATATTATCTCATCTTCATCATCGTCACCATTTTGCAACTACACTGTTAAAATTATCTTTTCAGAAACCACTTTTGTTTTCTTTATGAGTTGAAAAATCATTTTTGGATTTCAAGAATCAAACAAACACAGTTACATACTCCTTTCTGTGGCATATTGGCTACTCCACTGGGTGATGCAGGCAACAAATCCCTCGTGAGTCAGATATGTGGATTTTTTGTAATCCAGAGTGGTACCTTATTTCAGTAGCATGAAATAACTAATCAAAGCAATGTTCACATGAGTAACAATGTATACTGTAACACCTCTAGTATTGTATAGAGAAATGCATCCCAATTTCTATATAAAATAAATTTTAAGATGCAAGTATATACTGATTCAACATTTTTGGTAAAATTTTTTTCATGATAAAATTAGGAAGACAGGAAAATACACTGAATTCATCTTATTTGTCGTAGACTTTATCACTGAAGTATAGTACTAATTAAGATCAATGTAGATTTTTGTTCATATATGATAATGTAATTTTAGTTTATTTTTCATAATACATACCTTCCTTGAGTATATATATATATGTTCTTTAGGCAATGTTATCTTGTTTGCCTCATTTAGATTTATTAAATCAATATAATTATTTTGTGTACTTTAAGAAGCTTATTTTCTTCTTCCAAGCTGAACTAATTGAATTATTGAGAAATAATTTTATCCAGTGTTTTTATATGAAATTTAGGTCAAATTGTTGTTCAGATTATTTCCTTTATATGTGGTCAAATTATCATAAGCATAGAATTGATGGACCTTTTGGGTAGGATAAATCATTGATCTATTTGTTGCTAGCCATGCTTGGTTGCTTTCTTCCAGACTGTGGGTAAACTCATACTTTAAAGATGTGTAAGTTACCATCAAAATATATAGACTATATATCTCCATTACAGGGGATGCTTTCTAGGCAAATACAGAATTGGAATTAATGTTCTGACCCTGGTTTAGTGAGTTTTTGAAAGTGATAAGTTATCAATATTTATATCCATGTACCATGTTTTTGAACATTTATATATTTGAATGCACTGTACCATGCACCTTTGCACCTTCGGCTTATCACATATTTAATTCATCTTTCTAATGTAGGCTTTTCAGGTTTTTAATATTTTATGTTTTCCAATATGCCTTTCATCATTCTTGTTAGCAAAAGTAACAAGGTTAAGCTGGAAAGAGGAAAATTGATATTAAAATAGTACAGTTTTTGAACAACAGAACTTTACATTGTGGCATTCATTCCTTGTTAAGTATATTTTATTTCACTCTATTTGAACATTGCTCATGAATGAGGTACTGAAGTCTCTTATTGAGGGTAACATTTGGAAGAAAATTCTGACAAAATTTTCATAATATTTCCCTCCCGATTCTATTGTTTTATGTGCGATTTTGCCTGACTGCTTCTGGGACTCTGAGGAATTACATTGTGTTCTCTCTTTGGATGGTGCCTTTATGGAAATATTAAGCTAATAGTCTCACTCAATTGGTCATTTTTTAATGTTTTAATTTTGTGATGATACCAGTGGACAAAGGATAGATTAGTGTACATGTGGTGCTATGCATAAGCTCTGCATGCTACTAGATCACATTGTGATTTAAATGCAGCTGAGGGCAGTTAATTTTAGAAGCCAATCAAGTTATTACCACAGAAGAGTTTGCAAGTTTCTCAGTAATAGAATATGATGCAGGGAAGACACTGTACTGTGCCTGTAAAGACTTTGATCCTTTCAATGACTTCATTTCATTTCTAAATAAGTATAAGTATTTAAATAGGTACTTGTAGGGATCCATGAATCTGTGTATTCTTTTAACTTGCAAAATTGAGTGTCATGTGGTGTTTAAACTGATGGGATAAAATACAAGAAAATGAAAGTCTTAAATATCTAAAGGACTAGTATTTTCCCATCAGAATTTTGAGTAAACAATTAAACAGAAAACAACAATCAGTATTTCTTAAATCAAACTTATTTTATTTATTACCCAGAATTCAAATATTTACCAATACAATAAAATACATTTAATACTAAAAATTACATTACAATAACAGAATAACTTGATAATATCAATAATACATTCCAAGTCTTTATTGTGCTGATAAAATTTAAATTACATTTGAATTGAATAGGTTAATATCTCCAAAATATTTAAAATTAAGTAACTCAGAACTGCTCACTTTGGCATTTCTATTGTTTTCCCTGTTCATAAAACTCCCTATTGTCTGGCTCTTGGACAGTTGATAACTGCATTGGCTGCTCTTATAGAGAACTCAGGCTCTGTTCCCAGCTCACACACAGCAGCTCACAATTGGCTGTATCTCCAGGGCCAAGGAATCCTATTCCTTCTTCTGGATTCTTTGGGCACTGCGGGCATGTTTTGCACAAACATAAATGCAGGTAAAATACCCATACAAAAATTAAAATAATACTTGTAATATAAAAAAGAAATGCATTTGTCTCCTATATGAGAAATTATGAAACATATGCACAAGTAAGCAAACTAAAATTTCATGCAATATTTTCACAAACAAATAATTCATAAATTAAAGAGTAGATGAAACCAATACAAAATGTAGTTTACAAACAATAACACTTTGTTTCACAAGGGCTAATAATTATATTTAATTTTTCCATTTAATTTCTGATATAATGTAGATTTGATGACTTCACATAAACTCTAGGTTTAGTGGTAATATTTTAAATATGGCAATATATAGATAAAGTAACACATGAAGTTTGTAATATGTAAAAGGTAGTAAAATATGTTGTTCTAATAAATAATTAAGCCTATTGAATAAAAGTAAAATCATGAATGTACAACTCACTTATGTTGCTGAAATAAAGAGATTTCTTGTAGTATATATGTATGCTGAATATAGTTTACTATAAATTAAGGCTTAAAATTGAGGAAGTTGAATTACAAAGAGTCAACATGTATTTCTCTAATAATACTTTTCTTCTCAGTAATTGTAGGTGTGGAAACGGCCACCATGACTCAGACGTCATCATTTGGATAATGAAGCAGCATGAGAGGATTTCCTGTTTGGTTTGGTCAGACTCACAACCCACCCCTTCACTAAATTAGATTCTTCATTCATTTCTATGGGTTAAAGCATGACTCTATGTTATTAATCCCTCTACCATTTCCTCATTTAATGGCATCATGCTAATATATATATATATATATATATATATATATATATATATATATTCATGGTTTTTTATATTCTTGAACCAGGGAGTGGCACCATTTGGAGGTGTGGCCTTGTTGGAATAGGTGTGACCTGGTAGCTGTCTCACTGTGGGTGTGTGTGGGGAGCCGCCCTCACAATTGCCATGGCAAGATGGCGCTGGCATCCGGTGTTCTAACTGGTAAACAAGCAGTCTGCGCATGTGCCGGGTAAATTTCCATCCCTTGCGCCCTGCCTGTCCCGTGGTGTCATCTGGGCCGATAGTGAGCAGCCAACCAGGGAGCTACACGTCCTAGGCAGAGAACATTTCCTATATAAGGGAGAGGGTTTTTCACCTCGGGGTCTCAGAGTAGCTTATGCATTGCCTCTTGAGATGCATTAAAGCTTTACTGCAGAAGGATCCTAACGATGTGTCGCGTTGCTCTTGCTGGTGAGACGGTAGCGCGTTGCAGGTGTGGGCTTAAGACCCTCACCCTAGTTGCCTGGAAGTCAGTCAGCTACTAGCAGCCTTTGGATGAAGATGTAAAATTCTCAGCTCTGCCTGTGTCATGCCTGCTTGGTTGCTGCCATGCTCCCATCTTGATGATAATGGACTGAACCTCTGAACCTGTAAGCCGGCCCCAATTAAATGTTGTTTTTTTAAGACTTGCCTTGGTCCTGGTCGTGGTGTCTGTTCACAGCAGTAAAACCCTAAGACATATATGTATATATGTATATATACACAAAGACATGTAATTTAAACTGGGTAAAAATAGAAATCATGCATAATCTTGTCATTAGCTAAAATGACCAGCTAATTGAGATATTGAGATATTGAATTTAATTCATCTTGCAATTTTTCCTTTAACCTTTTTTTTTTTTTTTTTTTTTTTTTTTGGTAAAATCTCTGGTTAGTACTTGCTTACCTGGGATAAACAGAGTTCTTGATGATCTCAATGTTTGCTGTTTCATGTGTTCCATCTTAACATATCATTTTCTGACAGATTTTAAAATTTTAGGAATTATTGTTGTAATATCGTTCTTTATATAATAGTGTCATTTATGAAAACAAAAAAAATTCTACACGTAGATTCAGGAAATACATAGGTCATTTTGTCTGGGGAGCTCTTCCTATTTAACTGGTTTAAAAAATAAATCCAATCATAAAATATTTTTTTAAAAGTCAAATAGTATGCCATTTGATGGTTACAAACATATTTTCTTTTAAGAAATGCAGTACAGAATTATTATCTTAGAATTTTTAGAGTGTTTCTTCTATGTGCTCTTATATTTAGCCTAAAAATATTTTCTAATTGTGCATACAAAACACTTACATACATCATAAAATACATATAGCTGTTTTCCTAGGACGTACATTTAACTTGTTTGACAAGATAATTCGTCATAAAACTCTTAGAGCTTTAGATCAAGGAAGCATGTGCTATATATATATATATATATATATATATATATATTCCATATATATATTCCACATATATATATTTCATATATATATATTCCATACACACACACATATATATATATATATATATATATATATATATATATATATATATGGAATATTTATGTATGGGTAGAAATTCACTACGTAGTCCAGGCTATCCTCAAGAACACAGAAATTGTTTGCCTCTTTCTCAGGAGTGAGTATGTACCAAAATTCCTAGGTTGATCTTTATTTTGAATTAATAAAATCCATACTTGGCTATCTTACATTTATGTGAAGTAAGATTCAACCTAGTAATTTGAAGTAATAAACATTTCAAAACAATATAGGATGGTCATTAGGTATATGAAGGTGTAATACATGTTGGAGAGCCTCCATTTTGTCAGGGTTTTATCTGAGAAATAGAAAATGATTATATATACTCTTTCTGAATCTGATCTTCTTCATGCTTCTCTTTAAAATGTAAAAAAGAAAGTGTTGGTTAGATTTTTCTCAGCTTCACCCGCTCATAGATATGTTCTGAAGACCATCTGTCCTGTTGTACTATGTCAGAGCAGATTTATCTCACCATTTTAGAGTGAGATAAATGTTGAAGCCAGATGGAAGAATGTACAACAAATGGGAAAGTAATATCAGTGAGGCTCAAGATTTTTTTCTAGAAACTTTATTTCTAAAGTTGAGAGAGATTCATTATATTTTGTTTTCTAATGTAGAAGAAACAAGCATTATTATGTATTATAAGTCTTAAGGTAAGTAAAGGCCAGTATTGTTGCTATAGACTTAAAGTTATAAGTCTGAAGTTGCTATGTTGAAGCCCCACTTCCCACTGAGGGAGTACATTGTTTGCCAATGGCATAGTTAGGAGCTCACCTAATGTAGATGTAGTTGTTAGGTAGTGGGTGTGCATGTGTGGTACCCAAAAGGGATGTTGTTTTGTTTTATTTTGTTTTTGGAAATTAAGGAGGACTTCTGACCAAGCTTTGAGCTTTTCAAATTTTTATTTATTTATTTATTTATTTTAATTTTTTGTTACATGTCACCACAGGGCTCTAGAAAGACATGTGTAAACTGAAATTTGAGTCTATTATTTAAGAAAATGAGTTTTGACATCTTGTGATTGTAGCATAAGATCACTAACACAGCCAGTAAGTACAAAGAGCTGATTGATCCAGGCCTCCTGAGAAGTGATAGAGCAGTTATAAAGCTGTGAGCACAATGAAAACATGTATAGCTTAAAAGAAGCATGTAGGTTAAGTAGATTATAGATAAACTGAAGAAAAACTGAAGAAAATAGGTAGCTATGAGAATTTATAGCTGATAGCCTCAATTACTTCTTAATAGTAGGCAATGTCATCTGCTCAAAGAATCTTTAAAAAGAATAATATTGGAACTCTAAATGCTTCATTAACTGCTGTAATGATTATAAATGAAAGCTGGTTGACTGTTGAGAAATATTTATAACTATTTGAGATTTCTAAATGGTAAATATTTAAAGAGAGAAATATCAAGTTAGAGAAAAATTTGTAGAAGTCTTTAGTTCATTGCTGTGTTATAATGCATATAGAACCAAAATAGTCATCGCTTGCTAAGGTATATAACATGTAGAATCCTGGTCATGGTTTACTGAGGTACAATGCATGTGAATACTTAGTCATTTCTTTCTGAAATATTATGCATGTGAAGGCTTGGTTATGGATTGTTGAGGTACAATGAATGTAGAGATTTGGGCATGGTTTGTGGGAGTTGCCTGGTGTTCAGTGCCTGACACATTCTTCTGTAGAGGGAGTAGGAAGACAGTATGCATATTTTTCTCCAGTCTTCAGATGTATAAACCCCTGAAAGGAGTTTAAAAGGATAAAAGGTAGTGTCTTAGTTAGGGTTTCCACTCCTGTAAAGAGACATAACCAAGACAACTCTTATAACATAGAACATTTTACTGGGGCTGGCTTAGTGGTTCTGAGGTTCAGCCCATTATCATTAAGGCAGGAAGCATGGCAGAGTCTAAGCAGACATGGTGTTGGAGAAGCTAAGAGTTCTACATTTTGTTCAGAAGGCAAACAGGAGAAGACTGGCTTCCAGCAAGGTAGGAGGAGGGTCTTAAAGCCTGTCCCCACAGGGAGACACTTCTGCCCACAAGTCCACACCTCCTAACCACACTACTCCCTGAGCCAGGATATTCAAACCATCACAGATCATTTTGAGGAAAGTCACTGGTAAACAGGAGTTCAGCTCTAGAAACACTATGACAAACCCCCAAATTCTGGGGATGAAAGCAAATGAAATGTTTTTCCAGGCAATTTTTTGATGGCAGAATATTGTAGCATTTTTAGAAAAGAGGATGGAGTTAATGGTTTGTGTATGTATGCTTGCATGTATGTGTGTATGTTTATGTATGAATATATTTATATCACTAAAGAACTAAACAAAGATTGGAATCACCTCAAAAAAAAAAAAAAAAAAAAAAAAAAAAACTTCTAAACAGGTCCACACCCCCCTTGTTCTATTTACCACCTTTTCCCCTACCTTTGCATGGTGGGCTAGAAGGGTGGTTGATATACTTGAGAACCTTTATTGAGAGTAGGTGTAGAAAAATCAAACCTACAGTCAAACAGCAAGCAAGTGAATTTAGGCAGGAACAGATCTGCTTCACTGTGGGATTTCGCCTTTGTTAGAACTAAAAACTCGAAAAGGGAAAACATTAAACATTAGGAAGTTTAAAATTAGAAGGGGAATTGTATGATGAAGAAAATAATGAAGTTTTGGGTAACATTTGTCATGAAATTAGTAAAAATTATTGTATTTAGGGAATTTCAAAAAATAACAAGGGCATTTTCATATTAAAAACAGAAAAGTTTAGAAATTCAGGGATGGAGTTATCAAAAAACTTACTTCCTGTACCATATTATCAAAGAATCTCACTGATTGCTTTTTGTCATAATACAGGCTATAAACAAAACAATGCCATGTGTCTTCAATAAAGGTATCAGGTTTTTATAAGTTTAGATATATGGTTATAATTGACTATTTAAATGAATATGTGTGAAAATATCATTATTACTTCTTTCTCTGTATAGAATTTAATCTATTATTCCTCCTTAAAGTGTTTGGTTGATGATAATCCTATTTGTATGTGGTTTTGTCCTATACTGTCAGCATTAGAAATAGAATTTCACACTTTCAAGTAAATAATAAAAGAGATGCTATCCAGATAAGTCAAGGGGAACTATTTATTTTATTCTCACCTAACCAAAGGATGGCAGCTTTTCAGAAACAAAAAGCACAAATTCCATTTGCCATTTTTTTGTCTTGTAGATATTCTGAGTTAGATTAGAACTCCCACAGTGGTATTTCTATAAGACTCCTAGGTTATTTTTTAAACTATATCTTTTAATTATTTATTATCTTGCATCCATAGATATTTATTGATACTGTATTTTTCAAAAGATATTTTAGAATATTATTTTCCCTTCTTCATCTTTTGTAATTTTAAAATATTATTTTATGATTCAGCCCTTACATTTATATTACATATGCCTAAAATAGTACTTGAGGTTTTTCATTATGTTCATATGTATATGTGCATGCAAATATATATGTGTGTGGAGGTGGGGGTGTTGTGTGTGCATGTGTACATGCATATATGCCATTATACCTTTTTGTTGTTGTCCACCTCTCTTCCTCCCTAACACTTGGTGGTCTGTTTCTTTCTGAAACTTCCTGCTTTCAGGTCATATGTATTCTATTACCTTCTTTCATACTCCCTCATGTTTTGTATTTCTTCTTCCCCTTTATGATTCATATTCTCTCTCTCTCTCTCTCTCTCTCTCTCTCTCTCTCTCTCTCTCTCTCCATAAATTCAAAACTAGACTTCCTTGGGAGATGTGAAACATTCAGAAAACAAATTTATCTTTCTGAATCTGGTTTATTTTGCCTAACATAATGGTCACTAGCTCATTAAATTTTACTGCTCATTTTAGGATTCCATCTTTCTTTATTGTTGAATAACATTTATTAATTTGTATAAGATGGCATAGAACCATTGTGCCCTTAATATGGTAAAGATAATTGTCTTTCTCATTTCTTGTAAATAATGTCAATGAATTTTACACTTATGTAACTTGTTCTAATTCTTACCCTGTGGTAGAGAGATAATTTTAACAGACCCTATGAGTAAGCAGAGTCTAATTTCATGCTAAAGTTGTGTATGGTCTAAACAAAATACATTTGGTGCAAGGTATTCAACCATGTCAGAGGAAAGAAGATAGAATTATCAGAGTATTGGTGATTAAGTTGTGATGGAACATCTGTCTGTATTTATTAAATAAATCTGTCTGTATTAGGTTAAATAAAAGAAATATTTCTCCAAAATTCACGACAGAAAGTAATATTATAATATGGAGCATAGTTGGAGCATAATGCTGAAGACACCTTCCTAACCTTTCACATACATTTTAAAAGAGTACAGTCAACAAGAACCAAGGCATTATGGCAACACAAGCTGAGCTATCCACTACAACAGCCTTGGATATTCTAACAAAACTGATGCACAACAAGATGATCTGAAATCCAACCTTATAAAGATTATAGAGACCTTTCAAGGGGAAATGAATAAATCTCTTAAAGAAATACAGGAAACTACAATCAAACAGATGAAAGAACTGAATGAAAATGGTTCAAGACCTGAAAATAGCAATAGAAGCAAAAATCAATAAACAAATAATTTAAAAAATACGTGAGGGAATCCTGGAGATAGAAAACCTAGACAGGAGCAGAAACTACAGAAGAAAACATCATTGACACAACACAACATAACACAGGTGTGAACAATATGATAGAAGAAATCAATACTTTTTTAAAAAAGAAGATGTTAAATCTAATGAGTTTCTGACATAATATGCCCAAGAAATCTGGAACACTATAAAATACCCTGACATAAAGAATGACAGGAATAAAAGAAGAAAGAGGAAGAGGAGGAGAAGAGGAAGAGGGGATTGGGGATGAAGAGGAGAAGATCCTCAGCTCAAATGTCAAAGAAATATTTTCAACAAAATCAAAGTAAAGTTCCCTGACCAAAAGAAAAAGATGGCTATAAACATACATAAAGCTTACAGAATACCAAATGGATTGGACCTGATAAGAAAACTCTTTTACAGAGTAAAAAATTGAATGTACAGAACAAAGAAATAATTAAAAGCTTCAAGGGGAGAAAGGCCAAGTAACATATAAAGGCAGACCTATCAGAATTATACCTGACTTCTCAACAAAGAACCACCCTAAAACCAAAAACCCTGGGTAGTTATCAAGTTATTTTACAGAGTCTTAGATACCACAGATTTCAGCCCAGACTACTATACCAAGAAAAACTTTTAATGACCATAAATGAAGAAACAAGGTACTATGACAAAACCAAACTTAAACAATATCCATCCACAAACCCATCCATTTTATGATACCAGAAGAAAAATTCCAACCCAAGGAGCTTAACCGTGCCTAAGAGAACACTGGAAATAAGTAATCTCACACCATCAAATCAAAAAAATAGTAAACACACACACACCAACAAAAACAAAATAAATTAACAATTATTGGTCATTAGTATATCTCAACATCGATGGATTCAATTCCCCAATAAAAAGACACAGGCTAACAGACTAGATGCTAAAACAGGATTCATCAGTCTGCTACATACATTAAAAAAAAAAATCTCAGCAACAAAAATAGACCTTACTTCAGAGAAAATGGCTGGAGGATGGTTTTCCAAGCAAACAGACCCAAGAAACAAGGTGAAGTAGCCATTCTAATATTTAGTAAAGTAGACTTTCAACCAAAATTAATCACAAAACATATGGAAGGACACTTCATACTCATCAAAGAAAAAAATCCACCAAGATTACATCTCAATTATGAACATATACTCCACTCACAAGAGCACCCACCCACATTTTTACAAAAAATACTATTAAAGCTTCACGAAACCCCACACATTGATATTGGGAGACTTCAACACTGTACTCTCCCTAATGGACAAGTCATCAAGACAGAAATTAAACAGAGAAATAATTAATGGAGGTTATGAACCCAATGGACTTAACAGATATCAATAGAGTATTTCACCCAAACACAAAAGAATATACCATTTTCACAACAGAAAATCTCCAAATTTTTGCATATAGTTGGACACAAAGTGAGCCTCAGCAAATAAAAGAAAAATAAAATAATACACTGTATATTATCATATTTCCATGGGTTAATACTAGACTTCAATCAGAGCAGAAACAGCACAAGCCTACATACTCGTGGGAACCAAACAGTCCTCTACTCAATGAATACTAGATCAATGATGAAATAAAAAATATAAAACAGCCAAACTTAATAGACACAATGAAAGCAGTGCTCAGAGGAAGATTCACAGCACTAAGGGCCTTCATAAAGAATTTGGAGAGATCTCATACTAATGAAAATTAACAGCACAACTGAAAGATCTTGTACTGCCTAGTTTTGGGTCAACTTGACACAGGCTAGAGTTATCACAGAGAATGGAGCTTCAGTTGGGGAAGTGCCTCCATGATATCCAGCTGTAAGTTGTTTTCTCAATTAGTGATCAAGGGTGGGAGGACCCATTGTGGGTAGTGCCATCCCTGGGCTGGTGTCTTGGTTCTATAAGAGAGCAAGTTGAGCAAGCCAGGTGAAGCAAGCCAGTAAAGAACTTCCCTCCATGGTCTCTGCATCAGCTCCTGCTTCCTGACCTGCTTGAGTTCCAGTCCTGACTTCCTTGGTGATGAACAGCAGCATGGAAGTGTAAGCTGAATAAACCCTTTCCTCCCCAACTGCTTGTTGATCATGATGTTTGTTCAGGAATAGAAACCCTGATTAAGACAAATTGGTACCAGCATAGTGGGATATTCCTGTGACAACCTGACCATGTTGGGAGAGAATTGTGGAAGGATTTTGGAAGTTCGGGCTAGAAGATCTATTCAGTACTAAGAACTCTGTGGGATGTTGTATAGGAGCTTGCAAGGTAATGTTGAGAACAGTGCAGAAGATGGAGGCCTGGTTTGTGAAATTTCAGAGGGAAGATTAAAGACTCTTTTCAGGACCATTGCTATTTTGATTGTGAAGATTCTGTGTTTCTGGTTAGCTGGGGCTGAAGAATCAGCTGTGATTAACAAGATACCAGAACTACTAAAGCAAAATCTTTGTATTACTGGGACTATTGATGCTGGTTAGCTGGAGCTAAGAAATTAGCTGTGTTTAAGAAGAGACCAGCGTCATTGAGGTGACATCTTCTGGGAAGTGTTTTCTGAGAGCACAGAGGCTGTGTTCCAGAGATAGCCAAGGTTGTACCTTGTGCTGTGGCTAGACTTGGAAATGTGTAAGAGTTACCCAGGTGGTACTGGTACACAGTTAAGAGACATTTAATTGTAAAAAGACTTTGGATTTTAAAAGATATTGGACATTTTAAAGGGATTGAACATTTTTTTCAGGTATTTCTCAACCATTCGATATTCCTCAGTTGAGAATTCTTTATTGAATATCCAAGACTGTGGGACTTTTAAAATTATTTACATCTTGGGGATGAATAAGAAACTAAGGGTTGAGGCTTACTAGTGATGTGTTTGTGTGTCAAGCTGACAAGGGGTCAATTGTACTCGCTAGTTTGTGTCAATTTGACACAGGCTGGAGTTATCACAGAGAAAGGTGCTTCAGTTGGGGAAATGCCTCCATGAGATCAGCTGTAAGGAATTGTCTCAATTAGTGATCAAGGGTGGGACGGCCCACTGTGGGTGGTGCCATCCCTGGGCTGTTGTCTTGGTTCTTTAAAAGAGCAGGCTGAGCAAACCAGGGGGAAGCAAGTCAGCAAAGAACTTCCCTCTATGGCCTGTGCATCAGCTCCTGCTTTCTGACCTGCTTGAGTTCTAATCCTGACTTCCTTGGTGATGAACAGCAGTATGGAAGTGTAATCTAAATAAACCCTTTCCTCCCCAACTGCTTCTTAGTCATGATGTTCATATAGGAATAGAAACCCTGACTAAGACAGATCTAGAACAAAAAGAAAAAAAAAAAACACACCCATGAGAAGTAGAGGAGAAGAAATAAACAAACTCGGGCTAAAATCAATAAATTAGAAACAAAGAAAACAATGCAAAAAAAAAAAAAATCAAGAAATCCAAGAGCTGGTTAGCAAGAATCATCAAGACAGACAAACCCTTAACCAATCTAACTAAAAGGCAGAGAGAAAATGTGCAAATTCATAAAATAAGAATTGAAATGGGAGACATAACAACAGACACTGAGGAAATCCAAAAAGTCATGAGGTCTTACTTCAAAATCCTATCATCCACTAAATTGGAAACTCAAAATGAAACAGACAATTTTTTTTTGATAGACACTACTTACAAAAGTAAAACCAAGATCAGGTAAACAATCTAAACAGTAAAATAACCCCTAAGGAAATAGAAGCACTCATTGAAATTCTCCACAACCAAATAAGCCCAGAGCCAGATAGTTTTAGCACAGAATTCTACTTGACTTTAAAAGAAGAGCTAATACCAATACAGCTCAAGCTATTCCACAAAATAGAAACAGAAGGAAGACTGCAAAACTCATTCTGTGAGGTCACAATCACCCTTTTACCTAAATTACAAAAAGATTCAACGAAGAAAGAGAACTTCAGACCAATTTCCCTTATGAACATAGATGCAAAACTACTTAATAAAATGCAAATTGAATTAAAAACTCATAAAGTATATCTTCTACCTATATCAAGTAGGCTCCCTCTCAGGGAGACAGAGATGGCTCAATGTATAAAAGTTAATGAATATATTTTACTATATAACAAAATCCAATAGCCCTTCATGTTAAAAGTCTTGGAGAGATCAGTGATACAAAGTGCATACCTAAACACAATACAGGCAATATACAGCAAGCCAAAACCCAATATAAAAGTAAATGGAGAGAAACTGAAAGCAACTTCACTAAAAGAAGGGACCAAATAATGTTGTCCATTTTCTCTGTGTCTATTCAGTATAGTAGTTGAAGTTCTAGCAAGAGCAATAAGACAATTATAGGATATTAGGGGAAACAGATTGGAAAATAAGTCAATGTATAAATATTCACAGATGGTATGGTAGTATACATGTGACCTCAAAAATTCTACCACAAAACTCCTAATTCTAATAATCACTTTCACCAAAGTAGTTCAATATAAAATTAACTAAAAGTAAATAAATGAAACAGTAATCTTCCTTTATACAAACTATAAGTAGGCTGAGAAAGAAATAAGGAAAACAATATCCTTCACAATAGCCACAAATAATATAAAATATGTAACCTAGCAAGCAAAACACCTTTATGATAAGAACTTCAAGGCTCAGAAAAGAGAAATTAGAGAAGATGTCAGAAAATGAAAATATCACCCATGCTCATGAATAGGTAGTTTTGGCACAGTAAAATGGACATTTTACCAAAAGCAGTCTACAGATTCCACACATCGGATCAATATTCTAATATAATTCTTTACACACTTTGAGAAAACAATATTCTACTTCACAAAAAAGAAGAGAAAAACAGGATTGCTAAAACAATCTTGTACAATAATAAAACTTCTTAGGGCACAATGCCTGATTTCAATCTGTACTACAGAGCAATAGTAATAAAAATAATATTACCCTAAAGCCAGATAGGTTTATCAATGGGCTTTAATTGAAGACCCATAAGTAAGCCCACATATGGATACCTGATATTATGGATACCTGATTTTGACAAAGAAGCAAAAGCATACAATGGAGAAAAATGCCATATTCAACAAATGGTACTGCTTTAACTGGATGTCTGTATATAGAAGAATACAAACAAATTCGTATTAATCAACCTGCACAAAATTTAAGTCTAGGTGGATCAAAGTCCTCAACATAAGAACAAATACACTAAATCTAATAGACCAAAATCTGGGAAGCAGCACTGAACACATTGGCACAGGAAGCAACTTTCTGAAGACAACACTAATAGTTCTGACACTAAGATCAACAATTAACACATAGAACCACAGGAAACTGAATAGTTTCCTTAAATCAATAGAAATGGTCTGTAGGACAAAACAGCAGTCTTTAGAATGGGGAAAAAACTTTTCCAACACTACATCTAACAAAAGGCTAAAATGAAATATATAAAGAATTGAAATTTAACCCTCCCCAGCAAAATAACCCAATTAAAAATGAGGTAAAGAGATAAACAAACAAAGAATTCTGAACAGAGGGATCTCTAATGGCCAAGAAGCACTTAAAAAAATATTCAACATACTTAATCATTAGGGAAATTAAAATCAAAGTGACACTGAGGTTCTACCTTACACCATCAGAATGGGTAAAAAAAGAATCCCAAGCAAGAGCACATACTAGCAAGCGTGACAAGGGGACTATTCCCCCATTGCTGATGCGAGTTCAAACCTGTGGAACCACTTTCTGGCAATGTCTTGAGCTTTTACTGCTGTTAACAGACACCATAACCAAATCAGCTCTTATATGGAAAACATTGAATTGGGGCTGGCTTACAGGGTCAGAGATTCAGTTCATTTTCATCAAAGTGTGAACATAGCAACATCCAGGCAGGCATAGATGGGAGTTCTATATCTTCATATGAAGACTGCTAGCAGAATATTAATTTCCAGGCATCTAGGAGGAGGATTTTAAAACTCATGCCCACAGTGACATACCTTCTCCAATAAGGGTACACCTCCTAATAGTACACTCCCTGGGCCAAGCATGTTCAAACCATTATAGGCAGTTTAACAGAAACCTGGGGAATATTTCTTCCTCAAGACCCTGCCAGTCCTGGGCAAATACTCCAAAGATGCTCCACCACACCACAAAAACACTTGTTCAAGTACATTTATAGCTTTATTCATAATAGCTAGAAAATGGAAACAAGCTAGATGTCCCTCAACCAAAGAATGGATATAGAATACATGGAACATGTATACTAAAAGTATACACACTGAGATACTAAAAAGAAGGACATCATGAAATTTGCAGGCAAATAGATAGAATTAGAAGATATCATCCTGAATGAGGTAACCAGACACAGATAGGAACACATGGTATGTACTCATTTATAAGTATATATTAGCCAGAAAGTAAAGTGTAACCATGCTACAATCTACAGACACAAAGAAGCTAACAATGAGGACCCAAGAGAGTATGTGTGAATCTCACAGAGAAGGGGAAATAAAATAGACATTGGAGGTAGACCAAGGGAGAGAACTATGTGGGAAAGAGGGTGGGGAGAGGAACAGTAGAAATCAAGTATGAGGAGGATGAAGGGAGAGAGAAATAAAATTGGTGTGGGTGGTGTGGATGAGCCAGAAACATATAACAAGGGAAAATCTCTGGAACCTATGAAGGTGGTGGTCTTAGCTAAGACTCCTAGCAACAGGTGATATGGAACCTGAAATGACCACTTCCTATAACCAAACAAGACTTCCAGTGGAGAGACAGGCATCAACCCAACCATAAAACCTTCCATCTATAATTTGTCCTGCCTACAAGATGTGCAGGAATAAAGATGAACCAGAAATTTAGTGACTGGCCAATCAATGACTGGCCCTGAGTGCTATACCATGAGAGCAATCGCATCTCTGACACTATTAATGATGTTCTGCTATTATCTGCAGGCAAGAGCCAAGCGTAACTGTCATCAGAGAGACCTTACCTAGCAACTGATGGATTCAGATACAGAGACCCATAGCCGAACATCCTGTGTATCTCAGGGAATTTTGTGGAAGAGGAGGAGGAATGAAGGATTCAGAGGCATCAAGGACATTACAAGAAAACCTACAGAATCAACTAACCAGGGTCAATAGGAGCTCACAGAGACTGAACTACCAACCAAGGAGCATTCATTGGACAGATCTAGGTCCTCTGTACATAACAGTAGTGCATCTCAGTCTTCATGTATGTCCCCTAACAGCTACAGCAAGGACTTTTTCTGACTCTGTTGACTGCCTTTGTATTCCTTTCCCCTAACAGGCTGCCTTGTCTAGACTCAATAGAAGATACTACTAGTACTACTGAAACCTTATATGCTAAGGAGGCAGGTTGATATCCATGGAAGGCATCTCATTCTCTGAGGAGAAAGGGAGGAGGGAATGGAGAGGGGACTGGGAGGAGTAGAGGTAAAGGAAGCTTTGATTGGAATATAAACTAAATAAATAAATTAATGAATAAAAAAGAAATTAAATCTTGGGTATTTGGTAAAAAATCNTACAATGCATTTATTTTTGTTTTACTTGACTGATGATCTATTTTGAGACTATTCCCTTTTATTAGTATATACTAAAAAATGGCAGATATATATTTAGGGCTAATTTAAACACTCAAAAGCAAATATATCATTTTTTCTTTAGCTGTTTCTCTACCTATTTCTATCTATATCTGATCTNTTTATGATNAATCACAATGTGTTTTTCAACTCCAGTATTAAACAGTGAAGCATCTGTCCAATGGTCTATAATCTGTAAAGAATTGGACCAGTGGAATATTTTCCTAAAATATTAACATTATTTTATAGCAAAATGATCTAATTCATATATGCATATCTATTATGTAAAACAATATACCTTTAGGTAGTATTTTCTAGTAAGTAATTTATGGTCTGAAGTTCCCTCAACATAACTCTTATAATCCCTATTTTTTATAAATGAGTTTTCCCTGATCATCTGTGAGGGTTAAGGAGTAGGTAATAGATTCAGTTCAGTTCTTTTACTGTTAAAATCCTAGAATTTACCACCACAATTTTCTCAATAAAATTGCTACCATTATCTACAAGAGTGGATTAATGGGTAACCAATTTCATTTTTAATTTTATTTACCTTTATAATTTTGGATTTCCAGGAAAATCCAAATTTCAGTATCATGATTTCACATGGTGTTATAAGTCTGTGTTAGAGGGCTTGCATTCACTCAACTAAGTAAGCAACCTCTGTGAGAATTTGTTTCTGATGATCTGATAACGTAAGAATAAATGAATGAATGATATCACCTTAGCTCCTCTATTCTGATCCCTAGAGAGCACTAAAATCAAACTATATATATTTTCCAAATTCCAGAAGCTTCTAAATATTCCACAGACATGATGACTCCGCATATATACCTTAAATTTACCCTCATTAACCACTTCTCAAATTGGACTGTGACATGTCTCTTAGTGTTTTTGTCAAGTAAGATTAAATTGCTTATGTTCCAGTTTTGTGAGGTGTTGAGAAACATCAATTATTTACTTCCATTTGTGGCAGTTGCACACTGGCAAAACACTCCATTAGTGCGATGAACTCTGGGTTACTAATTAGAGAAGCACCCCATTAGTGACTTTTATTTATCATATACTTCGGTAAATTAAATTATCTGTGTGGTGTGCTAAATATTTGACCTAGAATACTCAGGGATAAAGTTTTCTTCTTTTTTCTTTTTCTTTTTAATTTGCCACCTGGAATATATTTGTCTATTTTTTTCATCCCCATACAAAATACAGGTACATGTCTCTCTTTTGTTGTGTCAGTTGCTGTAGCTACATAGAGGTGCTTCCTGGCAGCAATGTAGTCCTTTCAGTGGCCCTTCAGTTCACTGAAGTAAGTTTTCTTCTTTTCTATCTTGGTGTCACACAAATCGGTATATTAATGAACATAATTAACATCCATATAATTAAGCTTGCTATGTTTCAAACTTGAATCTCAGAAAATGAGCCTTAGTCTTTTGATTTGTGTCATCTCTGTTTTTACAGGCTTACTTCTGGTCCCATTCCATGTGATGTGAAAAACCTATGCATTATATTGTGCATTTCATTTACAGAAAGCCCAGTTTGATAATATAGTACTGTATAGACATAATTGTCAGGAAAAAGAAATGGCTAGTAAAAAGTGTAGTCTTCTGCTAGAACACTTTGCTTTGATGTTGTGGGTGAACTTATAGACTATGAAAACCACATATAAAATGGGGACAATGAAAGCTGCTCAGTTTACCACCCTATCCTCTAGGTCTCTTCTCCATCACTTCCCCAAAGTCTCTTTCACCAGGGCATGTGTGATTTTTACAGACTTCTTTGTCTAAAAATTTCTAAGGGTAATTGAGTAAAAATTGGCTCTTTTAGAGTGGGCATTTTAGTAAATGTGTCCATTAGAGAATAACCCTGCCACAAAATTGAAGCAAACAATATACTTTAAATTCTCAGTAATGAAGTGGTTACTTAATTAGATCCACTTTGTCTTTCTCTCTCTCTCTCTCTCTCTCTCTTTTTTATTTTGAGGGCTTGAAATTTATGAAAACCTTATGTACCCAGAGCACTTTGTGTAATTCTAATAGCAATAGTTCCAATGGGTACTATTTCACTATGCTCTTTCTCTATGTGCTTTCATAGGTCCTACTAGCACAATTGTGTATTTAAAGTAAATAAAAAGATCTTGCTTAATAATATCTAAAATAATATCTATTTTTAATTGAAAAAATGTAGAAAAGGTTTAGTGATCATTTAGTAAATACTTTTCATTCTTTTGAACTTAAAAAATGAATCAATAATAAAGTAAATATATTTGTAGTTTTTATTTTTTGTTTTGTCATTGTATGAAAAATAGATTCTTTTCTTATAAAACATATCCAATCTACAGTTTTCCTTCCCTCTATTCCTCCAGTGTCTTCTCACTACAATTCCCACCACCAACTACTATGTTTTTGTCTTTCTTGAATGGCCGAGAAGCACTTAAAGAAATATTCAAAGTCCTTAGTCCTCGGGGAAATGGAAATCAAAATGAGCCAGAGATTCTACCTTACACCAATCAGAATGGCTAAGATCAAAAACACAAGTGACAGTCCATGCTGGTGAAGATGTGGAGAAAGAGGAACACTCCTACATTGTTGGTGCCACTGCAAACTGGTACAATCACTCTGGAAGTCAGGAAATCAATCCGGTGATTCCTCTGAAAATTGGAAATCGTTCTACACAGCTATACCACTCCTGGGTCCCAAAGATGCTCTACCATACCAGAAGGACATATGCTCCACTACATTCATGATAGTCGTATTTGTGGTAGACAGAAACTAGAAACAACCCAGATGTCCCTCAACCAAAGAACGGATACAGAATATGTGGTCAACTTACCCAGTGGAAGTTCATCTATTAAAAATGAGGACAAGTTAATTTTGCAGGCAAATTTATGGAACTAGAAAATATCATCCTGAGTGAGGTAACCAAGAACCAAAGGACATTCATGGTATGAACTCACTGATAAGTGGATATTTGCCAAAATACAGAATAAACATGATACAACCCACAGATCATAAGACGTATAACAAAAAGGAAGGCCCAAGTGAGGATGCTTCAATCCTAGTTTGAAGAGCAAAACAGTCATGAGAGGTAGAGGGAGTGAGGGACAGTGGGTGGAAGAGAGGATGGGGAAGTGAAGGATGGGAGAATCCGATATGAGAGGAGACAGGAGAGAAGTCTAGAGAGGCACAAGAATGAATGAAAATAGGCAGCTGTTGGAGTGGAAGTGGGTGGACCCTCTAGAAAGTCTCAGATACCTGAGATATGAGAGACTCCCAGGAATCAATGAGAATGACCTTAGCAGAAATGCCTAATAGTGGAGAAATAACCTGAAGAGACCATCTCTGGTAGATAGGCAGGCCCCCCCAGTGGAGGGATGGGGTCACCAATCCACCTTCAAAAATTTTGACCCAGAATTGTTCCTGTCTAAATGAAATGCAGGGAGAAAAATGGAGCAGTAATTGTAGGAATGGCCATCTAGTGACCAGCCTAACTTGGCATCCATCCCATGCTCAGGCACCAAATCCTCACCCTACTACTGATGCTGTGTTTGCTTGCAAACAGGAGCCTAGCATGGCCATCCTCTGAGAGGCTCTATGAGCAACTGACTGAGACAGATGCAGATACTTATAGCCAACCATTGGACTGAGGTCAGGGACACCTGTTGGGGCTTCAAAGGATTGAAAGAACAGAAGTAGATGGCAACCCCATGGAAAGACCAGCAGTGTCAATTAATCCAGAAGCCGTGGGAGCTCACAGAGACTGAGGCACCATCCAAAGAATATACATTGGCTGGTCTGTGGCCCAGGGCACATATGTAGCAGAGGAATGACTTGTCAGGCCTCGGTAGGAGAGGATGTACCTAATCCTGTAGAGACTTGATAACCCTGGGAAGAGGGATGCCCTAGAGGGAACTAAGGTAAGGTGGGGGGGGTTGGAGGGTTGGGGAACATCCTCAGAGGCAAAAGGGAGGGGAGAGGAGGTAAAGAATGCTGGGAGAGGGAACTGGAAATGGGAGACAACAATTGAAATATAAATAAATAAAATTTATTTAAAAGAAGAAGATAAAAACCAAACATAACAAAATAAAATAAAACAAAACAAAACAAAAACCATTACATCAAAGTTAGACAAGTCAGAACAGAAGGAAAAACCTCCAAGGGAGGGTGAAAATATAAAAGGCCCTCTGATTTACATTATCAGAAGTGCCATAAAGATACTGTGATGGCTACTCCTGGCTGTCAACTTGACTTCATCTTGAATGAACTGCAATCCAGAAATGTAGGGCACACTTCTGATCCAGATCTTGAGGCTGGAAGGAGCAGGCTTCTGACCCATATCGTGATATGGGATGAAACAAGCCTTTAATCCCAGGCTACAGAGGCAAGCAGATCTCTGAGTTCAAGGCAAGACTGGGGCAGAGCAAGTTCCAAATCCAGTCATGGTGGCAAGCACCATCAACCTGGGCCATACCTTCTGCTGGAGGCCCACATAAGGACATTGGAAGAAGGAAGGTTTTCTTCTTTTCCTGCTTGCACTTACTTGCCACCACATCTATCCATTGGAACCTCCTTCTTCAGAGTTCCAGCTTATATAGAAGGCTAGCTGAAACCCTTAGCCTCATGGAACTGAACAACTACTTGATTCTTTGACTTCCCATTCACAGCTGTCCATTGTTAGGGTTAGGTGGTCTGTAGATTGTAATTCATTCCAGTCATTTCCCTTAACGTCTGGAGACATTCCATAAGTTTGGTGACTTTAGGGAACCCTGAATAATACAAATGTTAAACCAAAAGCTTTAATAAATTCAGAGAAGACCTGGTACAGACCCATGAAGGCACTGTGCTTGATGTTTCCGTCTCTGTGAGTTCCTTTGAGCTTTGCTCAGTAGATTCAGAGTCTCTTGTTCTCCTGCTGTTCTCCATCCCCTTTATGCCTCCTCTTCTATGGGGTTGCCTGAGCTCCAAGAGTCTGGATTTAATAAAAAAAATCACAGCTACTGCTTTGTGTTCTAAGACCTCTTTCTTGGAGATAGGTCTCTATTTATTTGTCTCCACTTCCTGCAGGAGCATGGTTTTCTGATTATGGCTGAATAAGGTACTAGTGTACGAGTATACAAGAATAGCATTAGGAGTCCATCTACTGTCCCTTATTTTATAGTCTAGTAATATTTGGTTTTACCCTAGGTCTCTGGGATAACTAGGCTCTGAGTTTTAGTCACCCAAGCAGTGTCCTACAAGGGCTCCATCTCATGGAATTATCCTTAATTCAAATCAGATATTGGTTATCTACTCTCAAGAGCTCTGAGCCATTACTCTCACACATTGTGTGGAGAGAACAGATTATAGATCAAATATTTTGTAGCTGGGTTGGTGTCTTGGTTAGGGTTTTACTGCTGTGAACAGACACCATCAAGGCAACTCTTATAAAGGATAACATCTAATTGGGGATGGTGTGGGGGAGCTTTTAGGGGGCACTTGGCTGGAATCTGGCATTGGCAAAGGATAAGGAAATGGGCTTCAGGCAGAAAACTGACATAAAGCCATGACAAGGAAGTAAGCTCAGGCAGAAATCTAATTTTAGGCTTGAACAGGGAAGTAAGTTCAGGCAGGAATCTTAATTTTGGGGTGGAACAAAAGAAGGAGGCTTCAGGCAAGAATCTGATTTTGGTATTGGACAAGGAAGTAAGCTAAGATATTTTGGTCATCCTGAAAAGCTCTTAGAAACAGTGATCATGGGAATGATCATGGGACTATGCTTATTCCCTTGCTTGTTCCTTGACTATTTGTGTTTATTGTACTGCTTGCCCTTATTACTTGCATGTAATTAAAATAGTATAAAAGCAGACTGGGAAAAATAACCCTGCCTTCAGTCTCAGAATTGATGGAGGCCATGCTGCAGTACTGTCTAATTGTCTCTTCAATCCTCACTCCTGCCCTGGAGAACTTGTGGACTGACTGAGCAGGCTTGGTCAGGATGGTTTACAGGTTGAGAGGTTTAGTCCATTATCATCAAAATAGGAGCTTGGCAGTGTCCTGGCTGGCATGGTGCATAAGGAGCTAAAGAGTTCTACTTTCTCACCTGAGAAAACTGTTTCTCACAAGGTTAAAAGGAGGGTCTCATTGTCTACCCCGACATTGACACACTTTCCCCAACAAAGGGACACCTACTCCAACAGGACCACACTTCCCAATAGTGCTACTTCTTGGTCCAAGCATAGTCAAACCACCACAGCTGGCGTTTACACTCCTCTGTTGTAGCCTGCAGAGTACCTTCCCACACTAAAGATACTATGCCCTAAAGGTAACAGTTCCACGCAGGCGCCAGCTCAACCTCTCTGTCTTCAATAAAGTTGACTAGGTGTTGCTTTCAGCACTGAGGCCTTGCTATAGGCCTCAGTTTGTAGGCCTTGTTTGTAGAGAGTAACCTCTTTTTTTACACATTTTTATTAGATATTTTCTTTATTTACATTTCAAATGTTATCCTCTTTCCTAGTTTCCCCTCAAAAAAAAAAAAAACAAACAACTCTGTATACGCTCCCCTTTCTCCCTGCTCACCAACCCATCCACTCCTGCTTCCTGGCCCTGCCATTCGCCTATACTGGAGCATAGAACCTTCACAGGACCAAGGTCCTCTCTTCCCATTGATGACAGACAAGGTCACCCTCTGCTACATACGCAGCTAGAGCCATGAGTCCCACCATGTGTTTTCTTTGTTTGGTGGTTTAGTCCCAGGGAGCTCTGGGGGAACTGGTTAGTTCCTATTGTTGTTCCTCCTATGGGGCTGCAAACCCCTTCAGCTCCTTGGATCCTTTCTTTAGCTCCTTCATTGGGGACCCTGTGCTCAGTCCAAAGGATCACTGATATGTTAACAAGTTTCCACTGCACTGAATTTCTCTTCCATTCCCAAAATGCCCCTCTATTTTAGCTGCCTTTCTGGGCATTCCATCTCTTAATCCTATCACCCCTTCCCCTTCACAATCTGATCTTTCTGAGTCTGAGTTATCACCTCAGGATGATTTTTATTTAGTTTGCCTGCAAATTTCATAATGTCCTTGCTTTTAAAGGCTGAATAATCCTTCATTTTCTTCATTCAGTATTCTATTGAGGAACATCTAGGTTGTTTGAAATTCCTGCATATTATAAATATAGCATCAGTGAACAAGGTTGAGCAAGTGTTGTTGTGGTAGGAGGGAACATCCTTTGGGTTTATGTGCCTGAGAGTTGCATAGCTGGATCTTAAGGTGAATTGATTTCCATCTTTCTGAGAAACTTCCATACTCAGTCCCATCATGGCTGTACACGTTTCCACGCCCACTGGCAATGGATCAGTGTTCCGTTTATTCTACATTTGCCGAGATGAACTGTCACTTATTGCTCTTATCCATTATGGCAGGTATAGGATAGAATCTCAAAGTTGTTTTGACTTTCATTTCCCGGATGACTAAGGATTGAACACTTCAAGTGTTTCTCCACCATTTGGGTTTTATCTATTGAGAATTATGTTTAGATCTGTACTGCATTTTTAACTGAGCTATTTGTTTTGCTTGTTTTCTTAATATCTAGTTTTTGAGTTCTTTATATGAGTTAGAAATTAGTGGATATGGAATATATATATATATATATATATATATATATATATATATATATATATTACAATATATTACAAATTAGTGGATATGGAATATATATATATATATAT
>NC_034597.1:101711408-101712768 GCF_900095145.1 Mus pahari
ATATATATATATATATATATATATATATATATATATTACAGTACATGAGGCTGCCACTTTGTCCAAATGATAGTGTTCTGTGCCTTGCTTTTCAGTTTCCTCAGGTCCCATTTGCTAATAGTTGGTCTTAGTGACTTGCTTAGGCTCTTCTTTTCAGGAAGTCTTTGCCTCTGCCAGTGATTTTAAGTCTATTTTGGGGGAATATATTCATAAGGAAAGTATTAAAAGGAAATAGTGGGAGCATACTGTCAGAATAGGACAACCCTCACATCTGCAGAAACTCGGATTCATTTAAATTTCTTCTTTTAAAAAATCCAAAATCCAATAAAAATTTGCACCCTGAGTAAACTTGAAAAGAAACAGAATCCAATAGCATTCAGGATACCCTCATCCCAAAATCTCTACGCCACATCCCAATGTTTGTGAAAGTACAAACAATACGTTTAGCTTCAAGATGTTACATGCTTGAGGAAAGAAATCAGCTCAAAAACCTATCAACCCAACTATATATGAAGGATTCACTAGACAAATTTTGGTTTATCAGAACTATCTGGGCCTATCTACCTGAGCAGAGATGAACTTTCCCACTTCTCGATAACAACGATCTTTCCAAAGAAGAAACACTTTCAATAGACAGCTTCATAATTCTTTTAAACAGCCCATCTTTGGATTGACTGTGGCTAAGTATTTAGAAGCATAAACTTTGGGAGATGCAAATATTCAGATGCGATTGCAGTACTAAACATCATTGCTCTCCTGTAAGACTGAGTGAAGCAACTGTATAACAAAGACATTGTTGCAGTTCTGTTATTTACATATCTATTCAATTCTATGCTTTGATTTTCTTTTATCTATTAGTTGTCTCCATAGGAACAGCATAAACCCACACTCAGAAACCAAGGATAGAGGAATTATGTCATACATTTTCAAATATTTATTATATTCTTACATTTATAACTTCCAACTATGAAATCAGATTTAAATTCTCAAAAAATTACATTAAAGCCTTTAAAATATATTTATTCATTAATACTTACTTTACCTCATAGTTTATATCCTAAACTCAAACTGTATCTAATTCCTAGAATAAATTAATATAACCTAGGTATTAGATTTTCTTTATAATAAAACCCCTGAATTAGAGTTTTTTTTCTCAATTTATCTTTGCACCAAAAACCAAGTCAATTTTTCAGATCATCATTACTGAGTAGCTAGAGACAGTACATAGAACGAGACATACACAACCCTAGGACAAGCTATATGTGTGTCAACATCTTTGTTCCTCTCTCTGTCTCTCTGTCTTCTGTGTGTGTTTGTGTGTTTGTGTGTGTGTGTGTGTGTGTGTGTGTGTGTGTGTGTG
>NC_034597.1:101712828-101809791 GCF_900095145.1 Mus pahari
TGTGTGTGTGTGTGTGTGTGTGTGTGTGTGTGTGTGTGTGTGTGTGGGTGTGTGCTGCTTATTGTATTCAGTTGTACATGTGATGTGGGATGTGGAGACCACAGGACAAATATACATGTCATTCCTCAGGATCAGTCTCTGGGACCTATTGCTTAATCATTAGGTGAGGCTGTCTGGATGCAGCCTAAAGTAATTTTCCAGCTCTTCATAAGAAGAATACTCTTCTCTCCACGTTAGCATTTCTAAGGCAAAAATGGCAGCACATTTCTAATGCCATTTCAGTTTGTTTAGGATATTTTCATTTAGATATATCTCATCCCAAATTTTTATGAATACAATATTTATGAATAAAATTATTGTAAGAACCCCTAGAGATTAACCCAGCATTTTAAAGAGCTTCCTTAAGTTATATGATATATCATGGCTAATGATTTTCATACTCTTTTCAAGTGATCTAGGGGAGCTTTATGTAAAAGAATGGATAGCTTTAAAATTTAATATTTACTTTTTGTGTTATAGTATATAAAAGCTGTGTATATAGTTTGATTTTTCTAAGTAGAATTCATTTTTTTTTTCAAGACAGGGTTTCTCTGCATAGCTCTGGCTGTCCTGGAACTCACTTTGTAGACCAGGCTTGCCTCGAACTCAGAAATCCGCCTGCCTCTGCCTCCCGAGTGCTGGGATTAAAGGCGTGCGCCACCACGCCTGGCTCAGAATTCATTTTATAATAATCCTTAGTAACACTTTTTTTTTTTTACAGTTTCAATGCACTGGTCATCATTTAATGGTCATCCTATACATTAGTGATTCTTTTATGTGACACAATACTCGAAAAGAGGAGCATAAAGAGTGGATATTGTGGATCACAGAATGAAGGTATAGTCCATCATGATGGACAAGATGCAAATGAGGACCATGGGGCAGCTGACCACATTGCAGCCCTGGAATAAAGAAGCAGAATGTGGTGAATGCTGGTTTTCAGCTTCATATCTCCCTTATATTCAGTCTGCAATTCCAGAGCCAAGGATGGTCCCATCCAAATTTAAAACATGATATCCCTCTTCAGTTGATCCTTTCTAGAATCACCATCATAGGTATATAGAGGGGTGTATGCATTTCCATATTGATTCTAAGTTTTATTAAGTTGACACTCAAGATTGACCACCAACCCATATTAATCTTAATAATTAAAACACATTTGATCAGAAAAATATGCATGTGACAAAGAAAAAAAAGATAAACTACCAGTCTTTTTAAATTACAAGTCTCTATGGCAACATTATAGCCATTGTGTGTTCATGTCTCCTGATGCATAGAAATGATCTATGTTTTTTTTTTATTTTTTATTAATCATTTTATTCAATACATGTTAAAACTAGACCTATAGCTATCATGGTGGACCACAGGAAACCTAAGCCTTGAGAACATATAGAGAAATTGCATTCTAATAACTATAATGAAGGAAAAGGTAATGGTAGTGGTTCTCAAATAAGTAACTGTATTAATTTCTACCTTACAATTCTCAGCAATGAAAAAAAAATATGAAAAGCTTCATTTTATATGGACATAATAAGTGTGAAGTCACCCCTATTCTTTCCCATTGCCTGGAGACCTTACTGGTCAGCATTATTATGTCTCTTGGGAGCCTGAAGGAAGTTTGATGTAAAATATAAGGCTCCTTTCATACACTTACAGAATTAAAATCTGCATGCAGTATTTTCTCACTCAGCCATCATGTGTAAAATTACAACACAGCATAATACAGCACAATAAAATGTATTTAGCATATTATAGAAACAAAGCAAAGTTTAAGCATCAGGAAGAATAGTTGGACAATTGAAATGATTATTTCAGACAGAATTTAATTACATAAAAATGTAATTGAAATAAATGATAATATAATTTCATTAAATATTTAATAGTAATATTTATAAGTTGTCTTCTCAGAACATATACATAAACTTGTCTGACTAAAATTTGCACAAATACACATTTTTAATTTTATATTCAGAAACAATATAGATGAACCAAACAGTGAAATATAAAATTCCTATGCAAAGCTTAGGATACTAACTCCATGTAATCTCCATATTGCATAAGGTCCTTGCTGTGTAGGCCTTTCTTTCTCATTCTGCTGATGAGCACTCACAAAAAGAAAAACTGTCTTCCAGTTTCCAACAACAATTACCACATAACACTGCCCTCAATGGACAAAAAACACAACACAGACTGATTATGGTTATTATGCAAGCAAATGTATAGTTAGCCAATGACTATTGATATGTATAGACCAGTGTTACTAAGACAATAAAGTCATGTACAATCAAAGAACAAAGGCAAATGTACATAGAGAGAGTTGTGAGATGCATTCAGCAATTTTATTATTTGCAATGCTAAATTGTTCCTATTATTTCCTTTGTTGTTTTTACCACTTTCATTTTGAGACAGAAAATTATACCAGTTAAAGATAAGTGAAAAGAAAGAAAGACTCTTTTTTTTTTTTTTTTTTTTTTTTTTTTTTGACATAGAGTTTTTCTGTATCTCTTGTGTCCTGGAATTTGCTCTGAAGATGAGATTCATTTCAAACTAATAGAGGTCCATCTGCCTCTGCCTACCAAGTGCTGAGATTAAAAGGGTGTGCCACCACTGCCTGACAAAGAAAAGCTCTGTAGGGTTACAATTGAATTGCAGATATAGTAATACATTTATCATCCCTGGTTGAACCCAATCACAATAGAGATATCTACAAAAATACTTCCATATCTAAGACTCAGGAAATATTGCCAAAAGGAGGAGTAAAGATTGTAAGAGCCAGAGGATCAGGAATTTGTTTTGAAATTGTGTCTCCAACTAACAAAAGAAGCTATACCTGAAAACTCTCACCAACATGACCACCCAAATAGGAACTGAGTAAATGCAACAACTATGAACATGACAAACTGAATTAAGAATAGCTCATTAGACCTCAGGCTAATTAGTTGTACAGGGCCAAACAGCTCTGAACACATACTTACAAATTGCATTGCATGTATATTTTGCAGGCTATGTTTAAGAAATATCTGTATACATGCATACACACACACACACACACACACACACACACACACAAAATAACTATTGATGAAAAAAAGAGGTCATGAATTTGTAGATGAGTCAGGAGACATATATATGGTAGGCTTTGGATGGAGAAAAGGAAAGGGATAAATTTTATATTTAAATAACAGTCTCAAAAATTACAAACAAAATGATCAATACTAGAAGCTTGTAAAGCAACTCTATAGAGACTGATCAGGTCATATTTAGAAGTATATATGAGTATAAAAATACATATATGCATGGAATAACAATTACTGAAAAAAGAGGCCATGACTTTGGAGGGGAGTGGCGAAGAGATATAGAGGAGAGTATAGAGAAAAGAAAGAGAAGGATGAAGTGATCTTACATTATATAAATTTTATTATAATTTAAAAACTAAAAAACAAATCACACGAAAAATCAGTAAATGAATCCTCCAAATTGCCTATCTATGAAGACTGATTAGATCTGTAATGTCCAAGAACTAATAAACAAGGTATTTTATACTTCGACTCTGTTCTCAGATCTGTAATGTCCAAGAACTATGAAACAAGGCATTTTATACTTCGACTCTGTTCTCAGTTCTGTAATGTCCAAGAACTAAGAAACAAGGTATTTTATACTTCGACTCTGTTCTCAGATCTGTAATGTCCAAGAACTAAGAAACAAGGTATTTTATACTTCGACTCTGTTCTCTAGTACTGTTTTTCTACTAAGAGTATTTCTTTTTTTTGAGAAGTAGCTGATTTCAAATCAGAAGCATAGATGTACAATGAAAACTGGAGCAGCCGGTTGAGTCAGAAAAAACCCACAGCTTTGAAATGTCAAGGAGATTATGCTAAATACATGGAAAATAAATAAAATAAGTTGAGAACATTTGAGTATAAAAGGAATGGTTACCATTTACAGAACACTGAAAAAAACCTTGTCGGGTCTGTATCTCACAGAGCATTTGTATCTACAGTGTGCAAGGAACTCTACAACCAAATGCCAAGGAAACAAACAACTTAATTAAATGTAGACAATAGAACTGAGCAGCCACTGCTCAGAAGAAGAAATACAAATTGCTAAGAATTAATTTTTTAAGTGTTCAATTATTTCAATAAATTTTAAATCAGTAATTTAAATTATTATTTAAAGTATTTTTGAGGAGCACATTCTTAGCCATCAGGAATGGACATTATAACTGCTTTGAAATTTGATCTTACCAAGTCCTAATGGTTTAAAATAAAACTCAGAAGCTATACAGCTAAATACATGACTGCTGGAGAATGAACATATCAGGAACAACAATGGCATGCTGACTTGGACAAGGGAATGCTTACCAGGCCTCAACCCTACACAAAGAATTATAGGTGACTATGCAATCCTGGAAGCCAGAGGAGGCCATGACTTTGATTGGCAACATGGAGAATAATTATTGAGGATTTGGAAGGAGAGAAAGGAAGGGGGAAATGACACAATCTGAAAACTACAAAAATTATTTTAAAACAAGAAAACAAAATATGTAGTAAGCACTGGCACAGCTGTGGGAAACAGAGGCCCTCCTGCTTTTGTGAGTGTACAGAAGACATAGAAAACTCCATCTAGTCTTTCCACATGACCAGCTCTACAGTTTCTGGGCATACACTCGAGACTTTATTTGATTTGATAGGGACATCTGCTTTATTCACAATAGCGAGATGAGAAACAGAATCAGTGTGGACACACTGATGAGTGGATGGCAAAAGTGTGTACTGTACGAGGCAGAATTTTATTCAACTATAAAGGAAATTGAAATTTTCAAGTAAATTGAGGGAGTGAGGTAACACTAAACTGAGTGAAATAAACCAGATTCTGAAAGACAAGTATCCCATTTTCATTCACATATTAGCTTTAAACCCTAGGATTTATGTGTTTAATTTAGAATACCTGTAGAACATAGGAACTATAAAGGCATTATTGGTAGTAAGGCAGAGAAACATCTTCAGAGAAGGAGAATGCTAGAACAAAGGTAATATGGAGAATTGACAATAAAGAGGAATGTTGTTTACTTAGAGAGAGTATGGGAGGATTGAGTAGTAAAGGAAATTAAGAGGGGGGAGACTAATTATATGGATGTATGAACATATGTATGTAAGTAATGTATGACTTAATACATATTTACATAATACTATATATACGTATAGTATATAATACTATATATATATAATACTATATATACTATATATATATATATATATATATATATATATATATATATATATACATACACACACAAATATATACTATTTTAGTCAAATATATATTGTATCCTCTGTGTGTGCATGCATATGTGTGTGTGTGTGTGTGTGTGTGTGTGTGTGTGTGTGTGTGTGTGTATACAGTGCAAGTGTTATATAAACAAACAAATCTTTTCTGGATGAACTTTCAGACCAAAAGGAAACACATGCCTGCTCTTACAAATCTACCCAAGATCTAGGGAAGCTCTTAGGCTCAAAGGTACACCTAATATAAATTTTCTGTCTAATGGATAAAATAAGAAAATGCTCTTTAAATTCATATTGCTCTATCTTAGTTTACTGTAGCTCTCAGACCTCACCAGAGAAAATTCTCCTGTAATCAAAGCAAAAAGTTAACATCTTGTTAAGTGCAGGGAGGAACTTATTATGGGATACTCATCGACAAATAAGGCAGCTTTATCACACTCACTCTTTCAATCTCAGGGACTATTATTTGTGGAATAGTGTAAGAGCCAGAGGTTAGGGTAGATCAAATCTAAAATAATATATTCTGAACATGATAGGACTGTTGAACCTATGCACTTATATGTCTGGTTGCATGAGACCTGTGCAACAAGTTCTACCCAGTCAATATTCTAGCATGGAGTCAGAAGGAGTACAAGGGCCCCCACTTCAAACTGAGAAGCCATAGACAGTTAATGGCTTCTGAGAGTTTTCCTTAAGGTCATGGCTCCCAGTTCTTGACATGGTTTACTGGACAGATCCATATGCAGAAGAATATGGATAGGTTATTAAGTAAAAACAAATCCAAAATATACATATTTGAGGGATCAGTTGTTAGGGGATGAATCTGGAAGGAGTTATGATAGTACAAAATTATGAAAGAATTAATAAAATATAAAATGTTCTATTTCTTCAGAATTTCATAGATTTATATAATGGAATAAAAGTATATCCACAACCATTATTAAAGAGAATATTGATTAAAATCACTTCAAACTATGCAAAATTCACAAATTTCCTGAAGTGATAATTTATCATAATATGTCATAATAGATAAATATAGAAAAATATTTGGAACTTTGTTTCCAGAGTATTGCTGTGCAAGTTTTGTCAATACACAATCAAGAAATGAGTGTATAACATAAAGAAAGGCAGAGGAAAAACTCTGACTCATACAAGAAATATTCATAAATAGTATGCCTTAATGTCTAAGAAAACCATTTGAAATATTTTTAAATAAATTGAATATGATTTAATTAACTTTCATTATTATATGAAACTAAGAAATATGAAAGGTTATAAGAATCCATCAAATCAAAAATCTCTTATTTAAATTTCTGTAGCTAAGATCCCTAATTAAGTTCAAATGATTTTGGAGTTAGGAGAAGGATATTAATGCAATGTACTTCAGTAGTTAAAGGAATTGTAATATTCTATTAATAGAAATATGAATTAATGTATGTAGCTTCAATTTAACTACTTACCACATTGTACAGTTGCCTGTTCCAGCAATAAGTTCAATGATATAACCACTAATTTGGCCTGAAGTGTCTGTGCAATTACTGTATTTATTCTAAGTCACTGGCAAATGATCGATTAAGATGTCCTCTCTATCTGCTTGCTTTTTAAATCTGAGAAGAATCTACAATGAGAACACAAATGCATAAAAATTAAAGTATTGTATTAGTAGTTACATGTCAAAAGCAAATTTTATTAAAGTCACCAGTTCATGTTTGTGGTTTTTAAACTTTGGGCTGTTTATAGTTGTATGATAATGTTTGTAGCAGGATCTCATATTTTTAAAATATAATTACATAATTAAACTTTTAAGATTTATTTATTTACTTTATGTATATGAGTTTTCTATCTTTATATATGCCTGCCTACTAGAAGAGGGCATCAAATCCCATTATAGATGGTTATCAACCACCATGCGGTTACTGTGAATTGAATTTAGTGCCTCTGGAATAGCAGCCAAGGTTCTTAACTGCAGAACCATCTCTCCAGGCCAGTATTTAAGTTTTAAAAGTTAATTGGAATCTTACTAATTTTTACTCAGTGTTGAAAAATATATAATCCACTAGATAGATAAACAATAGAAATTAGTTAGAACATGGTCAAGGATTAAATACAGGAAAGAGAAACAAAACCAAAGTTTAACTACACAAATGGAATTGAAATACTGTATGATGCTTAATTAGTATGTTTCTCCTTGGGACAAAAACATTTTAAAGCCTTAGATGGTATTGATAAATTTTGGTAGTTCATCAGTAAACACTTAATAAAAAAAGGTTTGTATACAGCACTCAAAATCTTATAAATAAGTGAAAAAATAAAGCAAATCTATTGGGTTTATCACATGCTCAAGATTTTTGTACTTCACATATAATATTGGATGTGTAGCCATCTTCTGACCACAGTCATGGTCATCTTGGAAACAGTCTTTTAAAAAAATGACTTTCCTTACCCCAGAAGCTACCAACTGCCAATAGCTCCTCAGAGTCTGATTAAACTTGTAGTGTGTAGCATCCTTCCTCCATGGGCATCACCCACAGAGGAAAGTAAGCATGATGTCCCGAGATCTTAGCATGTGAGAATGTGTAGCATATGGCATTTTATGAGATTTTCTTAAAAATCATTCTAAGTCTGTTTTTGCATGTGAAACTTGTTAATTTAGATTTATTCTGGAATAATTTTGATATGGGTATAAATAAACCAACAAAATTCTATATTAGAAAGTGGCCTTTAGCATTAAATATGCTTTCAGGATATGTGGGAGAATTTGTGGATGTCTATTCCCCAATTATGATTTTTAGGAGAGAAGCTTATGGATTTCTACATATGCATGTGTTAAAACTGTAATGTGCAATGCAGTGATAGCTAGAGACTGCATCTTTGCAAAGTTCGTAGGATTAAATGAGCTCAGAAAGTTGGGATGTCTATCATGATGGCATTAGTGTCCTTTACTACAAGACAGAAGAATGTTTAGTCAGAGACATCACTCACCCTTGGTCATACTGGTACCATCACCTCATAATTTCAAGATGCAGAAAATTGAGAAAAATGGTTTTCTGTCATATAGGTCAGATAATCTGTGATATTTGGCTGTGACAGCTGGAACTATTTAAGGCTCATAAAGGCTCTAAGTCTTCTATTGATATAGAGAAGTAAGGGTAATTAAAGCTAAAGTGTGTGCAATGAAGAAAAATGGGGAATTATGAAGACCAAAGGGGATGTAGGATTGACAGGTTTTCATGAACAGTTGTGATGTTGTCATGGGACAAAGTCAGATTTCAGAAGAAACTCTAAAGAGTACATTTGATATGTTTGGGTGTGTCATGCTACTATTTAATGAGAAAGGGAATATCAAGAATCAATCAAGAGAGATGATATTTAATAAAGATCTTATGAATGAGCTAATTAGAAATATTAAACAAGAGTTGAACAAGTAAGCATTGCTCTCACAAGAGAGTTCTGGGTTAAAACTTTATGCACAAAGATGTAGATAAACATAAATTTTGGTCAGTGTGATCATTATGAGAGAGTTGGGCAAAAAACAGAATAAATAAGAAAGATTCAGTGATCAGTAATATGGATTAGCAGATTAAAGTTAAGCAAAAGTTGAAGCAATGTCTGGTAATTCATACATAATATATGTATATATATATATATGTATATATATAATACATATAAATGTATTTTACACACATATAAATGTGATATATATTTAGATATGGATGTAATAGATATATACATGTATAGATAAATATTGGATAAAGATAAATTCAAATATAGATGTAGAGAGCTATAGGTCATAGAGATGATATAGTTATAAATATAGATAAATATAGATGACATAGATATGTAGTTATAGATAGATATAAGTTAGTTGTTTTGTGCTAATGTGCTAATTATTCAACTATATGTGACAGAAGTTAGTTGTTTTGTGCTAATGTGCTAAGTATTCAACTTTTGCATGGTGGAACCTGGTAAGATATGATGTTCACAATCATCCTCGCCTGCACAGTAAGTTAGAAGCCAGCCATGGCCAACTGAAACCCTCTATCAAAAAGGAAGATACATACTCAGACAGGATCAACTTAAAAATCTCCCAGTTCCTTAAATGGCATAGGACAAAATGTATAAGAAAAAAAGGGATATATTTCATCCTTTTTATTTTCAGAAACAATTCATGAAATACTCTTATGAGTAGAACCAACTTTCAAATGCTTTTTAATTTTCTTAAAAGTAAAAGCTATTGGACATCTGCTCAAATAAATAGTGAACGTGATTTGTATGAAGTTGAGAACATTGAAGGTCAGTTCACAACTGTATGATAATTTATAGATTTTAAAAGTGGATATACATCTGAAAACATGATTTGATACTTTCTAGTTGGTATTTAAGGCTACTTTTGTTAAGAAACAGAGTTTGTTGAAGGTGTTTTTATAATAAGCTGTGCATGGAGGTTGGAGAGACTGTTCAGCAGTTAAGAGAGCTTGCTGTTCTTGCAGGCAGTCTGGCTTTAGGATTCAGCAACCACACATTGGCATCTCTCCATCTGCAATTTCATATCTAGGGGATTTGATTAATTCTCCTGGCCAGTGTGGATGTAAAGCAAGCATTCACTTTGTCAATGTACGTATATTCAGGGAAATACTTATACATATAAAAAGTAAATGGAACAATACAAAACAACTGTACAAACTCTGTATGTGTGTGTTCATGAGTGACTATGAGTCTGTGTGTGTCTCATCAGATGTGTGGAGTTAATTGCCTTCTGAGGGTGACTTAAAGTAAGCAGCTCTTTAGATGAAGGCTTATTCTATGCTCCCCAAGGTGGTTCTTGATGAAAGAGGCAGTCCATGCTTATCTATACCATTTATTGACTAGTATTCACACACAAAATAATAGGTACATACTATCTCCTCAAGGTGGACCAGAGATTAAATACATTTTGTAGGAAGGAATGCCCATGAAGGGACTTTTACTGGCTACACTCTCAGGGCCTATAGATACCATAACATAGAGAACTCTGCCCTGCTGTAGGTGACGATAGGTCACATTCTGATATAGTGAGTGTAACAAGTGATGCTCCTAGAGTCCTCTGGCATGAGGTTCCTGGGCTTCCAATCTTCTCAAACTTGCCAAGGTTCCTGGCATGGTCCATTGCCCCACAGTTTACTGGCATGCTTCCATTGACTTGTCAGTGTAATCTTCCTTTCTTTTTTTTCCCTTTTTATTGAAATAAGATTCTTCTCATACAATGCATCCTGACCACAGTTCCCCTTCCTTCTACTCCTCCCAGTCCCCTCCCTCCTGCTTCCTTCCCCAAACCATTCCCACCCTGTCCTTCAGAAAAGATCAAGTCTCCAAGAGGCAACATCCAAACACAATTGAACAATATATGAGAACAAAGCTCTCATGCTGAGGCTGGACAAGGCAGCCATGGGAGGAAAAGAGTGTCAAGAGCAGGCAACAGAGTCAAAGACACAGCTGCCCACTCTGTTCGGAACCCCACCCCACCCCAATACGAAGGTAATACTCAAATCACACAAGCGGAGGACCTGGTGCAAGCCCATGCATACTCCGCAGTTGTCCCTTCAGTCCCTTTCTGCCCACATGAACCCTGATTACTTGAGATTGTGAGCCATGTTCTCCTGATGTCCTCCATTAACTCTGACTCCTGCAATCTTTCTCTTTCTTCTTCTGTGGAATTACCAGAGCTCAGAATGGAGAGACTCAATAGAGACTCAATGGAGACTCTCTCTGCATGTCTGTCCATGGGTCTCTGTTCTTGTTCCCATCTGCTGCCAGGGGAAGCCTCTACTACTATTAGACAAGGTATCCATCAATGAGTATGGCAGAATATGATTATCTTCTTAAGAATAAGTCGCCGGGCCTGGCGGTGCACTTGGGAGGCAGAGGCAGGCGAACTTCTGAGTTTGAGGCCAGCCTGGTCTACAACGTGAGTTCCAGGACAGCCAGGGCTACACAGAGAAACTGTGTCTCGAAAAACAAAACCAACAAAACAAAACATAACATAACAAAAAAGTCATGTTTGATTCTATCCTAGATCTCTAAGCTGTCCAGTCTCTGGTTTCTGGCCATCCAAGCAGTATCAGGCATGGGCACCCTCTTATGGAGTGGGCCTCATGTTGAATTGGACATTGCTGGGCTATTCCCAAAAGTTTGACACCTCCACCATTTTCCCTTCACAATTTACAGGTAGGACATCTGATTGACTGTGGAGACATTGAGGTGGTTCCTACATGGAGCCCTTATCCCTGAATTCTTGTCTCTTTGGTTCAGTAAAGTATTCTGTAAGGTCATGAAACAAAATCATGGGCACCAATCCTACCACAAAACCTTTGTCCTACACTCTGATATTTCTTACACAACCCAGTACCTGTGTGACAGGATTCCCACCTTAACAACTTATCAAGACAGTAATCTACAGACTTGCCTACAGACCAAATTTAGGGATGAATTTTCTCAGTCATCGTCCTCATTTTAGATAACTCAGGCTTGTGTCAAACTGATATAAAATTTGCCAAAAAAAAAAAAAAAAACCCTTTTATAATATAAATAGCTTGTTTTCTTCATTCTAGGAACTATTGTAAACAGCCACTAATTTTAGTTTTGAGCTTGGTAATCAAGGAAATATTAATTGTCTAATACAATAACACAATAAGAAAGAATAAATGTGAACTGATTAGGAAGTCTGAAAGCTTGAAACTATGCCATCATAACAGCCCTGTGTACAAAGAAATCTGATTATGGTATTCTCTAACTTTTAGTACAACTTGAATATTACTGCACATATACATCAATCAAATACCAGAAGTGCTTGGCAAAAGAAGCCACAGAATGAAACCAAGAGTTTAGTTGCACTTTTGGCTATGACAAAAATTGAAATATAAAAATAAATATCTATAAAAAGGTTATAAAAAGAGAGGTATTGATATTCAAGTTCATATGCTTGAAGATGACAGAATTTTTTATATTACCAAATATTACATTTCACATACATACAGCCATACACAATGAAAAACTAGTAAACTCTTAATTTAAAAATACATAAAAATGGTAATATACAAAGAACATTTAACTTAAATGTGAATGGAAGCTCATCTATTGGGACATGAATCACTTTTTGTTATTAATAGTGATATATGTTCTTCTCAGTGAATTTTATAATTTAGTGAGATTATATTTAGGTTTTTATAATCTCAAATACAACCATTGTGATTAATATTTTAAATATATTCTGCTTCCATTAAACAATCATTTTATAATCATTCCGTTATTCCTTTATTTATTTAGAATATATGAGCTAATGAGTTAAAATGAATTTACAAGGCCAACTTCACATATAAATTTTTTACCTCCCAGCTTTATCCAGGGAACATGTCTTTGTCTGTCTGTTTGATTCTCTTATATTTTTGGTTGTGAGCCTAGCCTCTAACTGCTGAGCCATCTTTCCAGCCCTGTTTGATTCTCTTATGTTCTGGCCTTACCTGGACTTACTTTCTCTTTTATGTCTTATCTCTTATGGAAGCAACTGTATTTTCTCTTACATCTTTGTTATTTAATATCAGCACATAACATTATTTATGCTATATTATGTACAATGTCTGGTTTAAGATGAACAAGTAAATAAATAAATAGTTATATAATAAAATACCTCCTATTATAAAATAGTTAGGAATGTGGTAGACAAGGGTGATAAGAAGCTGCAATCATTCTCCTTTGTGAAGAGCAGTTCCCTCTTAAGGATGGAAAGGTGCACCATTAATATATTATTAAATAAATGAGATGGCTAATCTTGGTGTAAGCTAGATGGAAGAGCAGTTGAACCATCTAGCCTGTGGACTGAAAAACTAGTAGGTTCTGAACTTTCTGTTGGTAAATAATAATTGCTAGACTACCAAATCAACAAGTATGTGTATGTTTGTGTGTGTGTGTGTGTGTGTGTGTGTATGTATCATATTACATATATATGTAATAGATACGAAGGTATGTAGATAGATAGATAGATAGATAGATAGATAGATAGATAGATAGATAGATAAAAAGATAGATAGTTTCTGTCAGTTCTGCCCTCTATAGAACCCTGGGTAATACAGCAGATTGTTTCATTTTGGCTTATGTTTCTTGGTTAAAGGAAACTTAACAATATCTATTAATATTCTGGGTAAACCTTACTTTGTTTAGTGATTTCATTCAATGGCAAATTTTAAGGAAAAATTTATTACTCAAAACTTACAAAGACATTAATATTTAGATTTCAACGGAGAACTAAAAACTGTCCTAGATGTTATGAAGCAGAGTTAGGAAGGGTCACAGTTCCTGGCATATGAATCCCATTAGATTACAATCACAAGTCAACATCTGCCAGCACTAAGGCATGCCCATTGCAGCTGTGTGGAAATTCTCTAAAGACCTCCAGACAACATGCTATAGGTGAGAGCTTATTTCTGCTTTGTAATAGATCTAAGAAGAAAAGAGACATAGAAAACCTTCTATCCGGCTTCTTTTTCTTTTTCTTTTTTTATTAGATATTTTCTTTATTTACATTTCAGATGTTATCCCCTTTCCTGGTTCCTCCTCCAAAAACACCCAATCCCATTCCCCTCCCCATGCTCACCAACCCACCTACTCCTGCTTCCTGGACCTGGCATTCCCCTACACTGGGGCATAGAACCGTCACAGGACAAAGGGCTCTCCTCTCATTGATGACTGACTAGGTCATCCTCTGCTATCTATCCAGCTAGAGCCATGAGTTCTGCCATGTGTTTTCTTTGTTTGTGGTTTTTGTCCCAGGGATCTCTTGGGATACAGGTTAGTTCATAATGTTGTTCCTCCTATGGGGCCTTAAACCCTTTCAGCTCCTTGGGAACTGTACTGGCTAGCTTTGTGTCAACTTGACACAGCTGGAGTTATCACAGAGAAAGGAGCTTCAGTTGCGGAAATGCCCCCATGAGATCCAGCTGTGGGGCATTTTCTCAATTAGTGATCAAGGGGGAGAGGCCCCTTGTGGGTGGGACCATCTCTGGGCTGGTAGTTTTGGATTCTATAAGAAAGCAGGCTGAGCAAGCCAGAGCAAGCAAGCCAGTAAATAATATCCCTCCAATGGCTTCTGCACCAGCTCCTGCTTTCTGACCTGCTTGAGTTCCAGTCTTGCATCCTTTGGTGATCAACAGCAGTATGGAAATGTAAGCCGAATAAACCCTTTCCTCCCCAACTTGCTTCTTGGTCATGATATTGGGCAGGAATAGAAACCCTGACTAAGACAGGAACTTTCTCAAGCTCCTTCATTGGGGACCCTGCGCTCCATCCAATGGATGGCTGTGAGCATCCACTTCTGTATTTTTCAGGCACTGGCAGAGCTTCTCAGGAGACAGCTATATCAGGCTCCTATAACAACCTCCTGTTGTCATCCACAATAGTGTCTGGGTTTGGTGGTTGTATATGGGATTGATCCCTAGGTGGGGCAGTCTCTGGATGGTTATTCCCTCAGTATCTGCTCCACACTTTGTCTCTGAAATTTCTTCCAGGGGTATTTTGTCCCTGCATCTATGAAAGGATAAAAATATCGACATTTTGGTCATCCTTTTTCTTGAGTGTCATGTGTTTAAAAGTTTTATCTTCGGTATTCTGAGCTTGTGGGTTAGTGTGCACTTATCAGTGAGTATATATCATGTGGGTTCTTTTGTGATTGGGTTACCTCACTAAGGATGATATCCTCCAGATACATCCATTTGCCCAAGAATTTCATAAATTCATTCTTTGTAATAGCTGCACAGTACTCAATTGTGTAAATATACTACAATTTCTGTATCCATTCCTCTGTTGAAGGACATCTGGATTGTTTCCCGCTTTTGGCTCTTATAAATAAGTTTGCTCTGAACATAGTGGAGCATGTGTCCTCATTACAAGTTGGAACATCTTCTGGGTATATGCCCAGGAGTGGTATTGCTGGATATGCTGGTAGAACTATGTCCAATTTTCTGAGGAGCTGCCAAACTGATTTCCAGAGTTGTTGTACCACCTTGAAGTCCTAACAGCAGTGGAGGAATGTTCCTCTTTCTCCACATCCTCGCCCGCATCTGCCATTCTGACTGGTGTAAGGTGGAATCTCAGGGTTGTTTGGATTTGCATTTCCCTGATGACTAAGGATGTTGAACATTTTTAGGTGATTCTCAGTCATTTGATATTCCCCAGTTGAGTATTCTTTGTTTAGCTCCGTGTCCCATTTTTAATAGAGTTATTTCTTTCGCTGGAGTCTAACTTCTTGACTTCTTTATATATATTGGATTTTAGCCCTTTATTGGATTTAGGATTGATAAAGATCTTTTCCCAATCTGTTGGTTGCCGTTTTGTATTATTGACAGTGTCCTTTTCTTTACAGAATCTTTGCAATTTTATGAGGTCCCATTTATCACTTATTTATCTTACAGCACAAGCCATTGTTGTTCTATTCAGGAATTTTTCCCCTGTGCCCATATGTTCGAGGCTCTTTCCCACTTTCTCCGCTATGGAGAGAAACTTGAAGCAATCCCACTAAAACCAGGAACTAGACAATAAGATAGTATGTATAAGTGACCCCAGAAGTTCCACCAGAGAACTCCTAATCCTGATTAACAACTTCAGCAAAGTTGCCAAATATAAAATTAACTCAAACAAATCAGTGGCCTTTCTCTACACAAAGGATAAGCAGGCTGAGAAAGAAATTAGGGAAACAACACCTTTCACAATAGTCACAAATAATATAAAATATCTTGGTGTGACTCTAAATAAGGAAGTAAAAGATCTGTAAGATAAGAACTCCAAGTCTCTGAAGAAAGAATTCAAAGAAGATCTTAGAAGATGGAAAGATCTCCCATGCTCATGGATTTGCAGGATTAATANNGTAAAAATGGCCATCTTGCTGAAAGCAATCTACAGATTCAATGAAATCCCCATCAAAATTCCAACTCAATTCTTCACAGAGTTAGAAAGGGAGATTTGCNAATTCATCTAGAATAACAAAAATCCTAGGATAGCAAAAACTATTCTAGACAATAAAAGAACTGGAAAAATCACCATCCCCAACCTCAAGTTGTACTACAGAGCAATTGTGACAAAAACTACAGGGTACTGGTACAGTGATAGACAGGTAGATCAATGGAATAGAATTGAAGATCCAGAAATGAACCCACACACCTATGGCCACTTGATCTTTGACAAAGAAGCTAAAACCATCCAGTGGAAAAATAGCATTTTCAACAAATGGTGATGGCTCACCTGGCTGTTAGCATGTAGAAGAGTGTGAGTTGATCCATTCTTATCTCCTTGTACAAAGCTCCAAGTGAATCAAGGACCTCCACAAAACCCATAGAAACTGAAATTTATAGAGGAGAAAGTGTGGAAGAGCCCCAAACATATGGGCACAGGGAAAAAAATTCCTGAAGAGAACACATCTTTTTCCTCTTATTACCTATTTTTTTTATGTTACTGGAATGCAATACAATATGTTAAGCAAACTTTCTACTATTGAGCTAACCTTGTAGCTCCAAAATATTTATACAGTTATTAAATACAAACACACAGAGAGACAGAGAAAAAGAGAGATAGAGACAGACAGAAAGACAAAGATAGAATATATATATATATATATATATATATATATATATATATATATATATACATATATATATGGTATATATGTATATGTACAAAGGGACATTTGTATTTGAAAACATTAATTCATTTATAATTTAATAGTCAATTGAAAAAAAGTCAATTGAAATAACTAGTGTAAAATCGAACACATTCTTTGGTGTGATGGAATGCAGAAAGATGTCAAAATATTCCTTTGTGCAATTGATCTTTCTTATCTGGATTTATATTTAAGTTTTTAAAGCCAATTAAATTCATAAAACAATATAAAAATCAGTGGTAAGGAATCAATTGTAAATTCTATTAAGAAATTTTCTAGATACTGTGGCTAGCCTTCTTAAGTCTTTCAATCCCCTGTAGGAAGTAATCCAGCAAGAAAAGAGAAAAATCTACCTAAAAATAATAAATATGCCTCTAAGTATCTAAATCCCACCCTCTCTCTTTCTCTTTTGCTTAAAGAGTCAGCAGATGACAAACATGGACAATCTCTAAAATCCTGGATTAATCAATAAGTGTCATTTTAAAATCTGACTTTATAAATAAATCCTTCATTAGAGTGGAAACTTGAAAGTACAGCTTCCCAGAGCACCAGTCACTTCTGTACTTTGTATCTTCTTCTCAGAAAGGTTTTAGCCATAAGTAATTTATTTAAACCTGGTCTGAGAAAATCTTACTCAAATTCTAGGGCTGTTTGTATGTAATGATGAAATACCTATAAAGCATTTACTCATGTGCTGTTTCGTGTTTTTTACTCACAATTATACCAAAGATATTTGTAAGAAACTCTGATAACAATAACCAAAACTGAGTTCATATTTTCTTGCTTCTAAAGGGTGGTAGGCACAAGGAATCTTATATTATTGTTTGATGTTTTCTTTAATGTATAAGATTAATTGACATAATGAGATCACAAAACAAAATGGCCTATAACAATAAGATATTCTTTTTAATATGTTGAGAATAATTACTTGCAAATTGAAATCTTTCTTTTAAATATTTTGACTTTTAAATGAAATGCAAATATTAGTTTTTAATTTTAATAAAAGTTAAAACATTATTTGACTCCTCTTCACAATATGCAATAAAATCAAGGTAGAAATCACGATACAGAGTTAAAAGCTTAAATGTTAATTATAAACCTGGCCAATGGGCAATTACGATGTACTTATTAAGTGGTTCCATTAAGATGAATTATCCTAATATGGCTCTTAAATTAGCTCCAAATTTGCATAATAAGTAATAATTATAAATATTAAAGGTCCTATCTGCTATTTCATTAACAATATCTCCTTTGCACATAGTTATGGAGGTTAGGAGGTTATGTTCAAAATATAATACTCATACAAATTTTCTCCCTGGCAAGCTAATCCTTTTTTACTAAATTACAAAGGTAGAGATACAAATTTACATTTCGTACAAATAATTACTGCACTAATGCTTTTATTTTAATATAAAACTTTTCTTCTCAATAGTTGAGAAAATGCCTAGGGACAGAATCCAGCATCACAATTAAATTTAGTCCAACAAACCACACAAATGCCATATTTCCATCATGAAGTGAACACTGGAAAATAATTTTTTGCTGCATATTTAAATTCTGTTAGTAGAATTAAAGAAATCCAGACTAAGAAAAACTGAGTTTTCACTGATGTGTAACAAGAATCAACAACACATAAAGATATATAAGGCATTACTGTACATTAATTATCCCAAGTCCCGTTTATAAAATGGGCAGGCAAGAAAATTCACATAGAAATAGATGTGGAAAGACTGAAATTTTCCCCTGTTCATTTAAATTTGGGAAGTATAAAATAAAGGATGGTTTTATTAGTCTTGTTGCATTCCACAAAATGAAATTTAATACACACTTAATTTAATCTAGAATCTAGCAGGAGATGAGATACAGACCTTGAAACAGACCAGATGTGTAGCAGAGTTATAAGAGCTGAAAAAACGTAAATGCTGGTGGGTTGTTTTTTGTTTTGTGTTTGTTTTGCTATTTTTTATTCAATTAACATCTAGATCACAGCCCCTACTCCTGGTAGCCTCCCCCCCCCCAATTATTTCCTCACTTTCCCCTCCCCTACTCCTTTTAGAGTGTGGAGGCCTCCCTGGGAATTCCCCCACTGTGACACATCAAGTGTGTTAAAGGCTAGGCACATCATCACTGAGGCCAGATAAGGCAGCCCAGGTGGAAGAACATATCCCATAGACAGGCGACAGCTTTAGGTATAGCCCCTGCTCCAGTTGTTGAGAACCCACATAAGTCTGTGCTGCATATGATACATATGCACAGGGAGGCCTAGGTCCAGCCCTTGTATGCTCTTTGGTTGGTGGCCCAGTTTCTGAGAGTGTTAAGAGTCTAGATTAGTTGAGGCTGTTGGTTTTCCTGTGGAGTTCCTATTGCCTTTGGGCCTCACAATCCTTGTCCTAACTCTTCCATAAGAGTCCCTAAACTACAACCACTGTTTGGCTGTGGGTATCTGCATCCCTTTTGGTGAGCTGCTATATGGGGTCTGAGGACAACCTTAGTTGACTCCTATCTGAAAACAACGGCTATCATTAATAGTGTAAGGGATTTGTGCTTGCCTATGGGATTGATCTCTAGTTGGGCTGGTTATTGCTTGGCCATTCTGTCAGTCTCTACTCCATTCCCAGTTCCTGTATTTCTTGTAGATAGAATACAGTTTGTCTCAAAGTTGTATGTGTGGTTTGGCATCTCTATTGCTCCACTTGGGTTTCTGTCGGGCTACAGTTGTTGACCTCTTCATGTTTGATATCCCCAATGCTATCAGTGACAGCTTAATGTCAACTCTATTGATTCTTGGGTACTTCCCCAATCCCAGGTCTCAGGCACATCTGCTAGATGACCCTGACCAGTTGCAGATTTCCATTCATTCTGATGGCTACCTGGTCATCTCTCCTGTTTCTCCTCACACCTGATCCCAACCCCCCACATTTTCCTCCCTATCCCCTCTCCCATCCAGTTCCCTCTCTTCATTCACCAACTATGCAATTTTTTGTTTGTTTGTTTTGTTTTGTAGGGGTTTTTTTGTTATTTGCAAGAGAGTTAATCATTGTTCCATGTGTTTGGATTTAGTGCTTTTAGAATAAATGATGGGGAGGAATGGGGATGGAAAATTGAGGAAAAGGTATTATTTTACGTGTGGAGTATCTCAACAATGAACCCACTGTGGTAGGTTTTGTATATTTTTCAAGTGTATATAAATTCAAAGTCAAAGCCAATGGAAAAGTGAACAGAGTTAATTTATATGTCATATCACAAAGAGTGTCTACATACAGTAGCTGCTACAGCTTACAGAGGCATTAGATTCCAGTAGAAAAAGGAGCTGAAGTAAACAAAGACAGATAGAGGAGTGAAATGTTGATCTGAGACTGTGACAAATAGTTTTCTTGAGGAGACATCCTCATGGCTTACAGACATGGTTTGTTTGGTAGGGTAAGGCAGAATTGACTGGTACAAAGAACTATATCCTCTGTGATCCAATCAAAGTTGCTTTCCAGGAATATAACTTTAGCTGATGGTGACGGAATGGTTCTGTCTTCTGTAATTTAATGTCTCTATCTCAGGCCGAAATGGTTAATAAGTACAATTTACTGAAAATGTTAATAAGAAATACCAAAAAATTTATGGACAGTTGGCTTTTTGTTCAAGCAATATCATATATTAAAGAATTGAACCTCTATCATATATTGTTTAAAGTTGAAATATGGATTGATGCCAAGCATGCATTAAATTCTTTTGGACTTGCCTCTTGACTCCAAATTAAAATGCACAAAATTATTTTTGACCTAAAGATATCCATGTGAGTTATTCACTACATATCTTGGATGGTAGTCAAAGGTCATGCACACATAATCCAGGCTTCTGAAAATTAAAAAAAAAATGATTAGAAGAACAAAATACACAAACCATCAAATTCTTTTATTTGATCTGGTATTATGAGATTTTTGAGTTACTGTTAAATAATGACTTATAAGATAAAAAATAACTAATTAAAATTGTTATATTAATTTAATGTGACTAAATTAAAATACAACATTTTCTGGAAAACTAGGATTGAGTTTTGAGAAAATAAAAAATATCAATTTTGTGGAAAATAAGTAAAAGGCTAATTAATCATCCTTCTTATGTTAGGGTTATTAAATGTGACAGAAAATGTACTCTATTGTAGAACTTGTCCTATGTTCTGGAGAGTTCTAGAAGAGTGGCAGCAATGTTTCAGTTTTATAATGCAATAAGACTTCTTATTGTTAGGATTGTAATAAATATTTTAAGAATAATAGCAATGTTCAATTATAATTCTCTTTTGGACTTTTAGCATGCAGTACCAAATCTTATATTGCTTTTTCACTAATTAGATATAACCTATGAAACAATCTAACAAAACTGATTAATCAGAAACTGAAGTTGTGTGTTAATTATGATCCATTGATATATTTTTATATTGCAGCATAAGCTTTTTATATTATCTTCAGCTTGAAAAGCTAATGTTAATTACTGTATGGATTAATAGCTGCCAAGTGTGTCCTACTTTTAGTATAAATGAATATAAATTAGTTTCATATTTTGGCAATAAATATAGTACATTACTTTTCAAATTCTTTTAACTCTTATATGCACATATCTTTGTAGAATTCTGAGTAGCAATGACATAGTTTTCTGAAAAGAAAAATCCTTCTGACTTCTAAAGCTAGAAGAATCAATCTGGGTTCGGTTTCTTCCTGTGTGTAACTGAGCTTGTTGCCAGAAGACTATCCTATGAGGACACTCATTGGTGAGGAACCAGGGCTAAGGCCCCTGAAGTGCTCCCATCACAAACCTTTATGGCGTTTTCCCTAATATATTGTTTCGCTCATTAGATGTGAATAGACATTAAAGTATTTTTGTTTTCATGTTAGTTGGTCGGTATTTAATTTTATAATTCCGTTTTGCTTAAGACAAAAGCAAATAAAGCTGAAAAGTTTAAAATGAATTTCTAAGGATGTTAAGCTTTCCTGTTTTACCCCGTGTCAGGTTCTTTCTCTTTCAATTTTTTCCTCCATGTTTCATTGGCTTTTCAGGATTCATTAAAGTCTGTAGACACTGCAGAGTGAGCTGGTAATTTCTAAAAACTGGGAGGCCTATGGCTTACAGCTGACTGCAGTTCTATGTAACAGTCTATAAAGAGAAGGATGTTCCATTAATGTTTGTAGAATACGTTCTTACATTTTTTTCTTTATTTGGTGCCTATGTGTGTACAGATGTACATGCTTTGTGTAGGATGCCTGTAGAAGTCAGAAGAAAGCTTGAGAGAGTTGGGTTTCTCCTTTTACCATGGGGTCCAGAGGATTAAATAAGCGGTTCGATCATAGCAGAAAGCAGTTTTAACCCCAAACCTGTTTCACTGCATCCTTGGTGTTGCAATAATTCAGTGTTCAAGTTCCAACATCGGTGTCTCTTTACTCTCATAGATCTCAAAGTCCAGAGCAGTGTTTATTATTATTATTACAAATACTTCTATATAATTGTTACTGAAGTTATTATGAACACAGAGTTTCATGTATGAAAATTGATAATGAAGGAAAGATAACCTACAAGTTCTAGTCTTCCTGCCTTCATGCTTTTGGGACTGAGATTACATGATACATTAACCCATTCAACTTACAAGTCCTGGTAATTAGAACTAGGATTTCATGCACACTGAAAAAGTTGTCTTCACATTCTGAACCCTATTGTTAATTTATTCTAATGTCCCTTGATGCCTTTCACCGTTCTTGTTTTCCTTACTTAGGAATAATATTAATACACAACAACAACAAAGAGCCAACAGCAATATGAAAAATCAAGTTAATATCACTTCCAACCCTTGTGAATTCTTAGTTGTTCAGTCCACCTCTGCAATCTACCACCATGGTCACTCTCATTTTATCTGTGAAGCTTCCCTTGATCCTGATACTTGGCACTTACTATTTTTTGCCAGCTTGCAAGAAACAGAGAGAGAGAGAGAGAGAGAGAGAGAGAGAGAGAGAGAGAGAGAGAGGAAGAAAGGAAGGAAGAAAGAGAAGGGAGGGAGGGAGGAAAGAAGGAAATTTTATGTTGAAATGCCTGCCTAGACAGGGACTTCAGAAGGATAAAAATAATCTAAGTATAACAGAATAAAGTTAACTTTTGAAGGGCAAAATCCAAGCTATCATATCAAGTACTAGGTTATTGCCTTTTTCACCTACTAGTTCTGTATTGGTTTTCCTGAGTCAGTAATCAGAAAAATGGCATGAAATAATTGGCATATTTTCTTTTTTTCTGTTTTCTTTTGTTTTTTCGAGACAGGGTTTCTCTGTATAGCCCTAGATGTCCTGGAACTCACTTTGTAGAACAGGCTGGCCTCAAACTCAGAAATCCACCTGCCTCTGCCTCCCTAGTGCTGGGATTAAAGACGTGCACCCCCACGCCTGGCTGGGACTCAATATCCTTTGATATAGAGCTTTGTATTCTTCCTCCAGTAGTCTTCTTCTTCTTCTTCTTCTTCTTCTTCTTCTTCTTCTTCTTCTTCTTCTTCTTCTTCTTCTTCTTCTTCTTCTTCTTCTTCTTCTTCTTCTTCNCTTCTTCTTCTTCTTCTTCTTCTTCTTCTTCTTCTTCTTCTTCTTCTTCTTCTTCTTCTTCTTCTTCTTCTTCTTCTTCTTCTTCTTCTTTTCTTCTTCTCCTTCTCCTTCTCCTCCTCCTCCTTCTGCTCCTCATCCTCATCCTCATCCTCCTCATCCTCATTCTCCTCCTTCTGCTCCTCCTCCACTTCCTCCTCCTCCTCCTCCTGCCCTTCTTCTCCTCCTCTTCCTCCTCCTCCTCTTTCTCCTCCTCCTCCAGCTCCTCTTCTTCCTCCTCCTCCTCCTCCAACTCCTCGTCTTCCTCCTCCTCTTCCTTCCTTTCTTCCTTCTTTCCTTCCTTCTTGTCTTGAGCCTTCCTCACTATAACAGTACACCTTTTATTATTCCAACTTCCCTTCTTCTGGAACATTATTTATTATCTAGACTTCCCACTTGAATCTTAGAGTCTTCCTATGTGGTTTTCACAGCCCTTTTCCTAACTTCACTCTTTTTACAAGGTCAAAAAACCTTAGCTTTCCTTTGTCTCAGTAAACTTGGAATAACTTGATTACATTTGTTATACAACCTACTTCTAAAAGTATTTTACATGCATGTCCCAGAGTTGAGACTTTATCATCCACTTGGGATAAAAATATATATATATAATCCACAACATTTCTCAATTTAGGGATAACAGGTTAAAAGAACTACCCTTTAAGTTGTTTAGGTAAAATTATTTTGCTGACCTCTTATACACAGCACTCTAAACTTTAGGATGAATAAGGCTTTCTTTTGAAATTTATCTTATAAATATTTATATACATTACATCTTCTAGCATGGTTATAGCTGTACAGACCCTGGCTTCTCGGGAGTTTTCACGGATGTATCGGTGTAGGCTGCTGAGGTTGTATGATTCCATAACTTGAGAATGATACTGACAAATCTGTTTCTAACCTAAAAAGGAAGTAGACGTTACTGCATCTGGAGAACAATTTAAGGGATTGGGGATTTAGGGAAACTTATTTGGGAGCTATCTTTTGATATATTTTTTATGTGTATGTGATTGGAAAGGGATTAGAGTGCCTTTGCTCATCTTAAGGAGTCAGAAATAGCACAGTGGGGTCAAGGATGTGAGGAGGCAAATTTAAGTTCAATGTGGAGAATGCCAAATTTGATAATATCCAGGCTCAAAATCAAATTTATGTGACATTAAACTCCTCTGGGAGATTGTTCAGATGTGGTTAATACCTTCCATTATGTTCAAAGATATTGAATAACCACAAGCTATGTGAAAGAGTTGGTGCTATGGCCTAAACTAAGCAGGGATGAGAATTTTGCTTGGATAAGTGGTTATACTGGTCTGATCCAGCTTCCTAAACGCCTCTTCTCTCTCAGATTTCAGTTTCGGGGAGCTTCTATACCTCCAAAACCAGATTTAACATGGCTTTTCAGCTTAATTAACCTCAGGAATGGTTTGACCATTAAATACATAGAAAGAGAAAGAAGACTTTCCAGTGTGTGTGAAACCCTGATATAGCCACATCAACTTGGTCTCTGGTAAGGCAAGGGCATGGTTTGCCTTTGTGTTTATTTCTTCAACTACATTCACAACTATATGGAGAGTCTTAATAAGATTTGTGATTTTTAAGACACAAAATATCATCTTACCCTATGTAGCCTAGGGAAGAGAATGCATACTATCATTAGATAGGGAGTAGGCTAATTATTTCTAACTTAATTACTAGAAGTTCTATAGGTTTTGTTGCCATTAATTTAGCTCCGAGAAGCAAATATGTAAATAGAATGCAAATCACAATAATCAGTAAGCTAAATTGTTTGTAATAAATTTAGATATTTTACATTTCCTCTTGGCTCATCAGAAATAATTAGAAAATATAAACGATCTCATTGGAATTAATGCGGGTTCCGCACTGCCGTTAGTGTTTTCAAGTGTTACTCTACTCTTGCACCAACTGAAATCACCAGGCGTTAAAATGGAAAAGCAGGCACTTTTAAGATGTAATTATCCACTGTAGCATATTAACACTTTCAAGTGTCAGATTCGTAATTAAAAAGCAAGGAAACTACCTACAGCTCCCAAACCACCTGCCAATCTGGCCTTATTACTGAAGAACTTGAATAAATAAAGACCTCATTTTATTTGAAATTTGCAGTAAACACAGCTCATTGTGATTAACTTCTAGCTACAAATGATCATGGAAAAAAAAAAAAGCAAAGACTATGATATGAGCATCTCAGATGAGAGTGAGGCCCTCACTGCAGGGACTTTGATATTTAGATAGTGATAGACAGGACTGAAACCTGCCTCATAACCATAGAGCTCACAACCTACGTGAACTCTGTTAAAGATGAATAATTTATCTTAATTGGAAAGTGATAGCTCAGCCACTACTTGCCTGTAAAAGAAAATAAATATGATAGTAAATCTTCCTAGTGAAGAAATTCAAGTCTAAGAGGAATTTACTGACAAGTTCTAGAAAAAAATAAAATATTAAAAATTCTGTATAAACTGCTCAGAAATACAGAAAATTAATGCTTGTTTTCCAATTGATATTGCAAAAATCATTACAAAACCAAGAATTGACAAAACATATGTGAAAACTACATTGTATCTGATTAGAATATATTTTCAAAATATTAACAAACTGGATTTATAATTTGGAAGATATGTATCAAAACCAAATATTGTTCCAGTTCTTCATTTTGAGTTTCAGCCCTGACTTCTTTTAATAATCAATTATGACACAGAAGTATCAGCATAAAAGACTGTCTCTCAATCATGTTGCTTTGGTGGGAGTGTTTTATCACAACTACAGAGAAACAAACTGGAGCAAGTGTAATTTTAAAATTAAAGTGTAGGTGGGAGGTTAGAAGATAGATATGCTTATATTAGTTTCAGTTTCAAAATATTATATAAGATTAAATGTAAAAAGTAATCACCAAAAGAAAAGATACAGTAAAGAAAACAAAGAGAGAAGGAAGAAATAAAGAACTATAATCTTAAGTGTTATCAGAGAGAATGAAGGATATAAATGTCTGGTTATACACCTAATTGCTTCAGATGGAGATATAGCTATATGGGTAAAGCATGTGCAACCCAGTGTGAAGACCTAAATTCACATCTCTAAAAGGCACATAAAGTAAAACAGGGTAGCCAGTGGATATAATTTTGGTGCTTCTGTGATAAGCCTGAAGGTGAAGACCAGGAAACTGGAAGACCAGCAGGACTAAAACACTTAGCATCAAACCACAGATGTTTAAAAAAAAAGGTGCAAGACCACACTTGAGGTTTTACTCTTACTTTCGCATACATATTGTGGCATGAGTGTTCTCACAGTCATATGCATTCACACCTGCATACACACACACACACACACACACACACACACAGATTTGTGCACACATATGCACATACTTACATACATACTCAGATGTACATGCATAGTCATACAAAGAGGTGCCTGCAAATGGCAATTACACTCACGTGTACACACATTTGCACTACCTCTCTCACACACACAACACAAACACACACACAGAAGGAATTTCATGAGAAAAAGCAAAAGATAAGAAACAAAACTAAAATATAATAATTCAGAAAAATTATTCACATTTGTTCAGATGTATTTGAAAGGAAAAACAGACATAAACACAAATTTACAATATAATTTTTCAAAGAAACAACTCCGGAGAGGAGAATGAGCATGATTTATGTATTACCAGAAAATATCTGTTTACATTTGAAATCCTTGTGTAGCTTCACCAAGGAAGAAATAATGAAAAAAGGGACCACAGAAGTACAGTTAGTCCTTGTTCATCAGGGAGAAGGAAACAGCCCATCAAATATGTTCTACTTAGTGACAATATTTAAAGAAATGATCAGTAATTTGCAATAATTAAAAACATAGTTTTACAAACCTAAACCTCAATTCAAAGCAACAGGTATTTATATGCCTCTTTTAACAATTGATAAATCAAGTCCTATAGAAAGAGAAATGATTCAGAAATTTCAAAAATGACAAACATCAATTTAGTGTTTAGTCCAAATAATCAACATTAATTATTGTGGATATTAGGGTAGATTTGTCCTCCACAGAAACCTGGGTTTGGATACTTAGCCCATGGAGAGTGGGACTATTAGGAGGTCTTGTTGGAGTAGGCGTGGCCATGTTGGAGGAAGTGTGTTACTGGGGGGGGGGGGCGGTGGCAGGCTTTGAGGCCTCCTGTGCTGAAGCTCCACCCAGTGTGTAAAACAGTAGCATTCCCTTTCTGTGGATCAAGATGTAGAATTCTCTAATCCTCTAGCACCAAGTCTGCCTGCAGGCTGCCAGGCTTTTTGCTGTAATGATAATGGACTAAACCTCTGAAACTGTAAGCCAACTCCAATTAAATGTTTTCCCTTGTAAGAGTTGCCTTGGTCATGTTATTCCTTTACAGCAAGAAAACAAACTAAGAAAGGAACTGGAATGTCACTGTGGTAGACCAGACAATGATTTTGTTTAGAAAAATGTGGATTTGGGGACTTTGGTTTAGGAACCAGTGGAATACTTTAAGTGGGGCTTAATGGCCTATACTGGAAGGCAGTGGTACTGAGGGTGATTTGAACTGTGAGAGCTTGGCTCAAGAGATTGCAGAGGAGAATCATTTTAGTATATTGCCTAGAGATCATTTTTTGTGATATTTTGGTGCAGAATGTGGCTGATTTTTCCCCTTGTCTGAAGAGTTTGCCCAAGTCCTAATGTGAAGAGATTAAGAATAATTGTAGCAGCAAAGAAAGGCTCTAAAGAGGCTAGTATAGGCTCTGTCCAATGATTCATCCTCATGAAGAATCTTTTGATTAAATGTAACAAGCTGTGAAATGAAAAATAAAAATGCATGGTTCAAGGGATAAAGGGGCACAAAGAAATGCAATGGTGGTAATGTTTCCAAGGAGATAAACATATTAAAGATATTAAATGGAATTAAGGGACTCATAACCTTCAGGTAAGATCCCATCCATCTAAGGAATAGTTAATATTGTGTTAGGAGTTATTATGACAAATTCATTTCATTTGGATCTAAGGAGATATAATTATATGTGATGTTGACAAGGGGTGAATTTTAATGGGTATGCTCAGTTGTCAACTTGTCTATATCCAAGATGAACTACAATCCAGAAATGGAGGGCACACCTGTGATCTGAATCTTGAGGCAGGAAGAAAACGTGCCTTTGACCTAGATCTTGGGGTTACAAGACAAAGGCTTTTGATCCAGATCTTGAAGTTAGATGACAGATTCTTTTAGTCTGGATCAATACACAACTTTAAAATGAATCTTAACCCATAGTGACTCCTCTTTAACGGTCTATAATGAACAGTAACTAAAGAAAAGCTTAGTTCCAAATTTAATGATACATGTCTTTAACCCCAGCATTTAGGAGACAGAGGCAAGCTAATCTCTGAGTTCAAGGCTATCCTGGTCTACAAAGCAAGTTCCAGAGCAGCCAAGCTTAGGTGAAGCAAACCTTTGAAAAGAAAATGCTGGTAAAGATATAATTGAATGTTTGGAGGCCATGGTCAAGCCCAGGGAGCAGGAGAACTTGGCAGTTTTTACATCATGGCTTTAGCTGTAGAATCAAAGATAAAATTTCCCTCTGTGACTAAGGAAGCTCTTGGTATAGATATTTTACCACCTAGTTTAAATATGGGTTCTTGAATGCTTTAACCTCCCTTCTAGCCCACCACCCAACAGAGGTAATGGAAAAGAAAGGTTATTAGGATACTGTGGAAGTGGACCTTTCTGGAAATAGTTCTTTGGAGCAAATGCAATCTGAATTGTAAGGATAGCCTAAGTTCCGTTCACAAGAATTAGCAGCTACAGCTTGATACACAATCAGGACAACAGCAGTCCCATTGAGTAGTGACAGGATCACAAACATGAATCAACAGTGGTGTGATGACCCAGCAGAAACAGCCAGGCCTCAGTCACATTGGCATGAGTCAGCAGGAGTGACCAGGAACAGCAGAGAATCCAGAAGTTATCTGCTGTGCCTCTCACAATGAAGTGATGAACAACCAAAATGAAGATGTGAGACTAGCTATGCATGTTGGCCACCACTGTCAGATGAGTCCTATTTATATTTCCTCCAAACATCACATGTCTTCCCATAGGACTTGCCTCACCAAAACATCACTGGAGTCTGAAATAGCAAAACTTCATGTGAGTCTGTCTTAACAAAACTCCATTTAAGTCTGTATTAGCTGATACCAGTCAACCAATTGGCTAAGTCTATGAAAGCATCAAGAAGCCTCCAGAACACCCTAAGTTTATTTGGTGAGTTTTTTTTCTATAAAGTCATAACAAATGATGGCCACTAGGTAATGGCAAAGCAATACCATCCAGCATCCTCCAACATCTCTTAGATTATGTTTATATTCCTTAACACCATGTGTCCTTCCACATGTTCACTTTAGCAAAATATCTGTTCACCTGTGTCTGCCTTAGAAAGACATCCTTTCATGTGCTTGCTTTACAAAAATATCATTCAACATCATTCTACATAACTAACTTTCCAAGGAATCCAGAAGTTTCCACTTCAAGAAGCTGCTGAGGCCATTAATGTGTCAACAGTGTCCCTGCATGGAGACCCAGAAAAGAGATTGTATGAAGCTGTGAAAGCTGTGAAGTTGTGAAGTTAAAACGTGAACTGCCTTGAAAAATCCAAAGATGTTGAAGATGCCAGAATCATGAGATACCTATCAAGGAAAGATACTAATTGGAAATGGAACAAGCTGGAGAGAAAGAAGTGTGTGGCATTCAACAAAGATGAAAAGGGTTGGGGAACTGAAGAGTGCTTCATTTCAAACATAGAGTTTGGAGTTTGCCCTGCTGTTTTTTGGTTTTCATTTGGTCCAGTATTTTCTGACAGTGCTCCCTCCCTTCAGTATATTTTGGAACACTAATGTATATCCCTTGTCACTATATTTTGAAAGTAACTGATCTGATTATTGATATTGATTTTACAGGGAATTTCAGTTAAGAGATTGTCTGAATCACAGAAGAGACATAGAACTTTGAGCTTTTAAACATTATTGAGCCTGTGACATACTATGCAGATTTTTGAAGTTGGACTGAATGCATTTTATATTATATTATGTCTATAAGCCTATAGGAGTAAAGGAGTGGATTGTGGTGGTTTCAGTAGGTATGGTTCCAATATACTCATGTGTTTGAATATTTGGCCCATGAGGAGTGGCACTATAAGGAGGTATTCCCTTGTTGGAGTAGGTGTGGCCATATTGGAGAAATTGTTTCACTGTTGGGATAGGCTTTGAAGTCTCCATTCAAGCTGTACTTGGTATAGAACACAGTCTCCTGCTGCTGTTTGCAGAGCAAGATCCAGAATTCTCAGATTCTCTACCAACATGTCTGCCTGTCTACTGCCATGATTTCTGTGATGATGATAATACACTAAACTTCTGAAACTATAAGCAGGCCACATTACATGTTTTCCTTTATAAGAATTGCCTTGGTCAAGGTGTCTCTTTACAGCAATAAAAACAAAAATTCTTACCAAGACAAAAACAATAACTGAAAAACACCTTTTAAGCACATATCGAATAGTTTTAATATAATAGTACTTAGACACAATAATATTAAACAATTTGAATAACTATCATATAACCCACATATTTCCATCCAGATGAAAATATAATAAAGATAATTTATTAACTTTGAAATATTCACACAATACTCATATCATATACGCTCTCTAACTCCTAACTCTTTCCAGCATCTTAAGGTCTTCCCTACACACCCAACTTTGTGTACTTTTGTTTTTTTGTTTTTTTCTTAATTCCTCAAAGATGTATTTATACTGCTCAGTTCATACTGGGTATGTGATATTACACTGGAAAGTGGACAGTTTATCAGGAACTACACTCTTAGAGAAAACTGTCTCTTCTTCTGCACAGCTAACTATAGTCAATAGTGCCAAAGTATTTGTGGGATTATGGTCCAAACGATGCTCTCTATACTGGTATTTTGTTTGGCTCAGGCTTCCCAGATTTTGTTCATGTTTATTAAATCCCTATAAGTCCATCCATGCAGGTCCCCTGCTGTTTCCAGAAGATAATATTCCACAATGGGCCTCCATCATTTCTGCCCCTTAATTCCCACTTAATGTTGATCCCTGGGGTTTTGGAGAAAGAAGTGAATACATGTTCCCCTTTTTATTTTTAAAATAATTTATATAGTTAAAAACATGGAAATAAAAGACAATATACACACAATATAATAAGATTCAAAATCCTATACATCTTCCTGAACTTCTTTTCAATTAAAGTAAGCATTCTTAAGCTGTAAAGCTTCACAGAACTTCATGTTAGATTTTAAACTTTTACTTTCTAATATATTTGTATGCATTTATTCATGACAAAACCAAACAGCTCTAAAGGAAAACAACCATAAAACAAGAATATTATAGTTTGCATTGCTGCCTTTCTAAATTGATGAAGAAATAAAGGTATTTAAAAATACCTTTAGATATAAATACAGTATAAAGTACTAAATAATGTTATTTATGACAACCAAGCCACACTGCAGAAAGTTCTTAAAACGTATTACAAGAAGGAAGATGGATTACATCTTTATTCATGTAAATACACAAACCAAACTTGGGAAAGAAGCATGTTATATATAACACCCTAACAAAACCTCAAAATTAATACTGGAGAAGGTAAAGAAATACTAATAATCCATAAACCAGTACAGCATTAACAGCTTTACAGGAAATACCTTTCTGTTATAAATGTAAATGGGCTCAGCTCACCACTAAAAACATTCAGACTAGTAAACTGGATTAAAAAAATAAATAAATAAGTGATATGCTCATTCGAGATCACATGTATCCAGAAAATTGCCCCAAACTTAATATCAAAGGAAAAAAGCAGACACAGATGGCTTTGTTCAGACAAAATAAACTTCAAACCAGAAATAATTAGAAGAAACCAAAAGGGATACCACATATTTAAAAAGGAAATAAAAAGTCATCAAAAGACATACAATTTGAAACTTTTGTGAACAAAATATTGAAGCTACTAATTTCATAAAAAAACTAGAAATATAAAAACCCACATATGTCTTGATATAAAAATAGTGGGTGACTTCAGCATCATGTTTATTTCTACATCTGTCTTTTAAACTACAAACAAGGAAACGTCAGACATAACATACAGTGTGCATGTATTGGACTTAAATGTGCAGACTATTGCACTCAGTAGCTTGGCCAGTCCTGTGTTCTTGTGTTAAGCACTATCTATTGAAAATAGCAACTTTCCACATGAGGGCTGAAAGATACATTGATCTATGCGGTAGAATAGCACAATATAGTAGACTCTCCTCCAGTGCCATTGAATTTTCTAGATACAGCTGCTTGGCTAAGTAACAATGACAGCTATGAGTTGCATCTTGTAGATAAAATGGATGCTTACTCCCATGCCATGATGTCCATGCTACTTTTGTAATGTGTGTGTGTGTGTGTGTGTGTGTGTGTGTGTGTGTGTGTGTGATATAATGATTAGATACATAATGTATATGGATATATATATATATATATATATATATATATATGTATGTATCTCCAATCATTATTATTATCATAGTTGGATGAGGTTGATGGTTACTTTCTCCTCCCAAAATGTGGATGAAACCTTCCAGCACTGTGAAATTCAATTAGTAGGAATGAAATGTTTTGATCCTTGCTAATTTGATTTCTTGTGATCAAGTTCTGGAAGGTAACTAAGAGTGAAGACGATAATCTGTAACATTGTGAAGTCTATGGAATCTAATGGCCAAAATTCAAACAGCAATAACCCATTCCTGAAACTTAGCTTTTTATTTTCTAATAAAAGCATCAATGGCCTTATAGGCCATTATAGGTTAGGTTGATCTATTTAAATATTTTATCTATGATTTTACATTTAGAAGTTTCTACAGGATTTCTATATTTCCTTTTTAAAAAGGTGCTTGGTGTTGCTTATGTATACCCACACTCTCTCCTTCACCATATCCTCTGCCCCAGAACTTCAGTGTAAGACTTTCTGACCCAATAGTCCCTTTTAACTCTATGTGTAATCCATAGAATTAATGAACCAGCAAAAAGATATTAAGCCAAAAATCCCAATATAATTTTCAACACACTTAATACATGAACATATAGATGAAGGAACAGAAAGTAATTGAGTATAACAAGAAAAAGAAAGAATTTAAACTAATAAATGAATGAAATTGAATGAGTTGATATTTCATAACCCCATGCAGATGTTCTAATTGTATGCTGCCATACACAGGTTAAGCTGTATTCTTGTATAAAGTCAACATGGAAGGTGCAATCTGAAATGAAGAGTCGCCTGATAAGAGTGGCCTTTGGTGGGAGCATTTTCTTACATTGTAATTGTTGCCGGGGACCCTATCCCTCTGTGAACAGTGGGATAAGAATACTAGCTGAACAAGTCCAATGAAGCAAGCCTGAGAGCTTCTTCCCTCCTACTTCTCTGCTTTAATTCATGCCTTCAGGTTCCTATGGAAGCTCCTAAGTTTCCTCGGTGATAGACTGTGACATGTAAGTGTAAACCAAAATACACTTTCCTCCCCAGGCTGCTTTTTAGTCACAGTGTATATCACAGCAACAAAACAGCAAACTAAGACAGAAACCTTGTCTTCTTTTCTTTGCAAGAGGAGATAGACAGTAGCTGGGAAGTCCCCTAGGCACGTTTTCTCTCATTCTGACAAGAATGTTTTGAGGAAAATGTTTCAGGGGAGCTATAGGCCCCAGGAAGGTAGGCACAATTGACTTAATCAGATAAATCTAGGGTCTACTCCTATAGTGTAGCCATGAACTTTTGCATCTTCCATAAGATCAAATATTTCTTGTCTTTCTTATTGTTCCTACTAGATATACCTGGATATATGAAATGCCTGCTAGACTTGAACATTTGCAATAATGAAAACACCAAACATAATATTCCCCTAGTCCTTTCTTCTTCTGAATGATACTTCCCTTCTATTTCTTTGGTTTCTATTAAAATAACCATCCACTATGAGGTAAGAAACCGTAACTTACCTTCTGTTCTCAAGGGTATTTCTCAAAACCTCTCTCTGGTTACTTCCTCAGTCTTTTCCTTTTTATTTGTTAACTTATTTTTGTTTTATTTTCTTAGAAATTAATATCCCTAAAAACTGGGTCAGTTGTATTATTATTATTTTCTGGACTCATTATTTATTTTAACTTAAATATCCTGTCCTCAACCACACAACAACATAGATGAGATCTGTGTTTCTTATGCAAGATATCTTTCTATGTTCTAACAAGACAGAAAAGCTTCATCATTTTCTCTGAATTAGTAAGTAGGGTATTTTTCTTTTCTTATACTAGATGTTAGAGTCCCCAAACTGACACCCTTAAATTTTGGCTCTTGTAGAATACAAGAATTGGCTAATGTTGTTTGATGTACATGACATAGTCTTCAACACAAGGTTTAAAGCCTTCTACATGTCTACTTTATTACATAAACCCTTCTTAAGACTTTTCAAAAGCATTTTTGCATAAATAGTTGTGCCTCAGTCACAGCCTTCAGCTCTGTTATCCAGAAAATGCATAGCTGAAAAGGCAGCACCTGGAGAAATTCTAGGAAAGGAATTTCTCTTCTTCTGACTTAAATGAAAGTTTTACTTTTTCCTATTACATTTTTATCCAGCAGGTATGTGTGTTTGAAACAGAAAGAGGCATTTTTATTTACTCATCTCGTTATGTTGCTTTTCCAAGCCTAAGGAATGTTTTGCCATATTTACTTTATTTCCTAAAATCTCTGGATAATACTAGCCTATGTGTCCTATAGAGTTATTGTCATTTTTGTATTAAGACAGACTAAAACTACTTGTCCCATGTAAGAGTTCTTGGGAAGCTGTGATATGAATCTTAGAATTTGGAGAGACCATTAGAATATAATAAACACTTAAATTAAAAATAGAGAATATAGAGAAAGGAATAATTATTTTCTTACTATAAATGGAAATTAGCAAAGCCTTTTTATGAAAACAACTTCACATTGGGTACTATGCATAGTAAAAGCAGTCACATGATTTTAGGCAGTTCTACTTTTGTCTTAAAGGCATGTTCTATGACAAGGAATCAAAAGAAAGTGTTTTATCAAGGGGAAATATTTTCTTTCTTTTAAATTGGATATTTTATTTACTTACATTTCAAATGTTATCCCCTTTCCCGACCCCCCCCCCCAGAACACCCCTATCACTTCCCCTTCTCCTGCTTCTATGAGGGTGGACCTCCAACCACCCATCCACTCCTGCCTCCCTGCCCTCACATTCCCCTACACTGGAGCATCGAGTCTTCACAGGACCAAGGGCCTCTTCTCCCATTGATGCACAACAAGACCATTCTCTGCTACACATACAGCTGGAGCAGTGGGTCCCTCCATATGTACTCATTAATTGGTGTTTTAGACCCTGAGAGCTCTGGTTTGTTGATATTGTTGTTCTTCCTATGGTGTTTCCAACCTCTTCAGCTCCTTCGGGTGCTTTCTCTAACTCCTCCATTTAGGACCCCATGCTAAGTTCAATGGCTGGCTGCCAACATCTGCCTTTGTATATGTCAGGCTCTGACAGAGCCTCTTAAGAGACAGCTATACCAGGTTCCTTTCAGCATGCACTTCTTGGCATCCACAGTAGTGTCTGGGTTTGGTGACTCTATATGGAGTGGGTCTTTAGGTGGGGCAGTTTCTGGATAGCCTTTCCTTCAATCCTGTTGACAGCATCCTTTACCTTACAAAAGCTTTTCAATTTTATGAGGTCCCATTTGTCTATTCTTGACCTTAGAGCATAAGCCACTGGTGTTCTGTTCCTGAAATTTTCCCCTGTGCCCATGTGTTCAAGGCTCTTCCCCATTTTATCTTCTATTAGATTCAGTGTATCTGGTTTTATGTAGAGGTCCTTGATCCACTTGAACTTGAGCTTTGTACAAGGAGTTAAGAATGGATCGATTTTCATTCTTCTACATGCTCACCACAAGTTGAACCAGCACCATTTGTTTAAAATGTTGTCTTTTTTCCACTGTATGGTTCTATCTCCTTTGTCAGAGATCAAGTGACCATATATGTGTCCATTCATTTCTGGATCTTCAATTCTATTCCATTGATCTTCCTGACAGTAGCTTCATCAATACCATGCAGTTTTTAGCACTATTTCTGTGTAGTGCAGCTTGAGGTCAGGGATGCTTATTCACTCAAAAGTTCTTTTATTGTTGAGAATAGTTTTTGGTATCCTGGGTGTTTTGTTTTTCCAGAGGAATTTGCAAAATGTTCTTTCTAACTCTATGAAGAATTGATTTGGAATTTTGATGGGGATTGCAATGAATCTGTAGATTGCTTTTGGCAAGACGGCCATTTTTGCTCTATTAATCCTGCCAATGCACAAGCATGGCAGACCTTTCCAACTTCTAAGGTCTTCCTTAATTTCCTTCTTCAGAGACTTGAAGTTCTTGTCATACTGATCTTTTACTTGCTTTGTTAGAGTCACACCAAAGTATTTTATGTTATTTGTGACTATTGTGATGGATGTTGTTTCCCTAACTTGCTTCTCAGCCTTAAATCTAACGTTATGAAAATGATAGAAGCATTTAAAGAAAAAAATAAAAAAAAAAAAGTCCCTTAAGCAAATAGAGAATAATACAATAAGAAAGGTAAATAATAAAACCATCCGAGGACTGAAAATAGAGACAATAAAGAACACACAAAATGAAGGAGTCCTAGATATGGAACATCTAGGTAAACACTGAGGACCTATACACACAGGCTTCACTAACACAATACAAAGGAAAATCCACAAAATGGACATCTCATTTCTGAATACCTTTGCACTAAATACATGGGCACGCACATTTCTAATGGAAACTTCACTCAAGCTCAAATCATACACTGAAACCCACTCATTCACAGTGGGAAACTTCAACATCCCACTCTCATCAGTGGACAGGTAATCCAAACAGAAACTAAACAGTGAAAAAAAAAAACTAACAAATGTTATTAATCAGATAAAACAACCAGATATCTACAGAACATTTCAGTCAAACACAAAAGTATATACCTTCTTCTCAGCACTCATGGAGTCGTCTCCAAAACTATCCAAATATTTGGTCACAAAACAAATCCCAGCGGATACAAAAATTGGAATAACCCCTTACATCTTATCAGAGCACTATGAATTAAAGCTAGACTTCAACAATGAAATAACAATGAGTCTACAAATCTATGGAAACTTAACAACAGCATACTCAATGACTACTGGGTCAAGTAAGAAATAAAGAAAGACATTAAGAATTCCTAGAATCTCTATGCCCCAGTATAAGGGAATGCCATGGCCAGGAAGCAGGAGTGGGTGGGTGGGGAAACAGGGGGAGGTGGGAGGGTATAAGGGATTTTCAGAGAGGAAACTAGGAAAGAGGATAACATTTGAAATGTAAATAAAGAAAATATCTAATAAAAAAAAGAATTTATAGAATCTGAAGTTATAGCATACTAACATGTGTAGGATACAATGAAAGCATGCTAAGAGAAAAGTTCATAGCACTAAGTGCCTTCATAAAGGAATTAGTGAAATTTCATTCTTGCAACTCAACAGTGCACTAGAAAAGTCTAGAACTAAAAAAGCAAACATACCCAAGAGTAGTAGAGGACAGAAAATAAACACAGTTGGAGTTGAAGTCAATAAATTAAAATAAATAGAAAAATACAAAATATCAACAACACCAAGAGTTTGTTCTTTTAGAAAAACAACGAGTAAGACTAACTGTTAGTTGAACTAACTAAAAGGCAAAGAGAAAATATCCAAATTAAAAAAATCAGAAATTAAAAGAAAAGCATAACAACAGACACAGACAAAATCCAAAGAATCATTATATTTTAGTTCAAAAGCTTGTACTCCACAAACTTGGAAATTATAATTAAAAAATAGATGATGTTCTTGATAGATGCAACTTACCTAACTTAAATGAAGAACAGTTAAACTGTTTAAATATGTCTGAAATCACTAAGGAAATAGAAGCAATCATTAAAAGACTCCCAGCCAAAACACCTCCAGGACTAGATGGTTTTAGTGTAGAATTCTATCAGACTGTCAAGGAAGAACTAATGCCAATACTCTGTAAATTACTCCACAAAAGAGAAACTGAGGGAACACTACCTAATTCATTTTATGAGTCTACATTTACCCTGATACCTAGACCACACAAAGACTCAACCTGGAAATAGAATTTCACATCAATCTCCCTTATGCACATTGATGAAATAATACTCAATAAATTACGTGCAAACTAAATCCAAGAACACATTAAAAACATCATCTACCATGATAAAATAGGCTTCATTCCTGAGATTTAGGAATGATTCACTCTAGTGAAAATCCATTGATGCAATCCACCATATAAAGAAGTTAAAAGAAAAAGCAACAACAACAAATAATCACATCATTAGATGTTGAAAAAGCCTTTAACAAAATCAAATACCCCTTCATGATAGAAGCCCGAGAAAGATCAGAGATAGAAGATTCATACCTAAACACAACAAAGGCAACATAGAACAAGGAAATAGCCAACATCACATTAAATATAGAGGAACTTAAAGCAATTCCACTAAAATTCTCTCTCTATATATATATGACACATAGTAGATGAATTTAAGGTTAGACCAATAAGACAGCTAAAGAAGATCAAGGGGATACAAATTGGATAGGACGAATTCAAAATATTGTTGTTTACATACAATATGATAATATGCATATATACCCCAAATTCTACTAGGGATTTCCTACAGCTGAAAAACATCTTCAGCAATATGGCTGGATACAAGATTAACTCAAAAAAATCAATAGCTCTTCTATATACAAATGACAAAATGCTTTAAAAAAATAAGAGAAATAGCACCTTTCACAATAACCACCAATAGTATAAATTATCTTGGTGAAACTCTAACTAAACAAGTGCAAGATCCATATGACAAGAACTTCAAGTCCCCTAAGAAAGAAAGTGAAGAAGACAACAGAAGATCTAAAGATCTCCTGTGCACATGGATAGGTAGGATTAACATAGTGAAAATGGCATTCTTACCAAAAGCAATCTACAGATTCAATGCAATCCCCATTGAAATTACTACACAAGTCTTTACAAACCAGTACTAAGCTTCATATAGAAAACAAATAAACTAACAAAAAAACAAAAAAATAGCTAAACCAATCCTGAAAAATTAAAAACTTATGGAGCTATCACTATCCCTGATTTCAAGCTGGCCTACAGAGAAATAGCAATTAAAAACCACATAGTGTGGCAAAAAACAAGTTTTTGGCAATGTAGTTGAATCTAAGACCCAAAATTAGGCCCACACAGCTATGGACACTTGATTTTTGACAAAGAAGCTGGACAAATTGTGTATCTTCCCATAAAGAATTCAAAACTCCAGTTGAAGTGGATAAAAGACTTCAGTGTAAAAGCAGATATAGTATATCTGAAAGAAGAGAAAGTAGGAATAACTCTAAACTCCTTAGCATAGAGGATAACTTTCAGAAGACAAATCAACAGCTCAGGCACTAAGAATCACAATAAATGAGACCTCAGGAAACTAAAAGACTTCTGCCAGGTAAAAGGCACTGTCAAAATGACTAAACATCAACCTACAGAATGATAAAACATCTTCAACAGCTCTACCTCCTACAAAGGACTAATATCAAAAATATATAAAGAACTCAAGAAACTAGACATAAATAAACCTAATAACCCAATTAAAAATGAGGTACAGATCTCAACAGAGAATTATCAACAGAGGAATCTCTAATGGCCAAGAAGCACTTAAAGTAATGTTCAACATCCTTATTCATTGGGGAACTGGGCAAATGGGGAGTTGGGAGAGAAGCAGGAAGTAACATGTGGTTAGATAGAAGGTAGAGAATTAAGGGAGAAAAATCTGGAATCAGGGAATGGAGCATCTCTGGGAAGAGCTAGAAACCTAGAACAATGGAAACTCTCAGGAATCTCTTAGGGTGACTCCAGCTAAAAGTCATAGCAGCAGAGGACATGGAACCTGAAATAACCATCACCTATAGCCAGAAAAGTCTTTCAATGGAGGGACTAGAACACCAATTCAACCACAAAACCTTAGACCCCAAATTTTTCCTGCCCATGAGATATGTAAGAGTAAAATTGGAAAAGAAAATGAGGGAAGTACTAATCAATGACTAGCTCAGCTCAATATACATGCCATATGAGCAATCCCATCCTTGACACTATTATCATATTCTGCAATACTTGTAGATATGTGCCTAGCATGACTGTCATCTAAGAGGCTTCACCCAAGAACTGATGGAAACAGATACAGAGATTCACAGCCAAACATTAAAAGGAGTTTGGAAAAACCTATGGAAGATGGGGAAGATGAATTGAAGGTGCCACAGAGGTCAAAGATTCCACAAGAAAACTGACAAAATCAGCTAAACTAGGCCCAAAGAGACTGAACAGCCAGACAAAAAGCATGCATGGGACTGAACGAGGCCCTCTGCATATATGTTAATAGGTGTGCAGCTTGCTTTTCTCATGGCACTTTTAACCATAGGGGCTGTCTCAGACTCTGTTGATGGCCTTAAATCCCTTTCTCCAACTGACCTGCTTTTTTCTAGCCACAATAGGAGAAGAGGCACCTAGTCTCCCTTAAACTTGATATGCCAAGTGCGATTGATAGCAATCGGGGGCCTCCCTTTTCTGAGGAGAAAGGGACAGGGAAAGGGAGAGAGAGGGAGGAGAGGGGGTAGAAGGAGGGGGAGGGGGAGGGGGAGGGGGAGGGGGGAGAGGGAAAGGGAGGGGGAGAGGGAGTGGGAGGGGGAAGGGGAGAGGGAGGGGGGACAGGGAGAACTGAGGGGAGAGACTGAGGGGAGAGAAGTGATAAGATGCAATTGTGATGTAAAGTAAAACAAATTATTAATTTGAAAAGTAAATCAATAAATAAAACACACATAGGGAGACACAAAATAAATAAAGGATCTAGGAGTCGAAAGTAACTAAGTCCAACCTAAGAGGCAAAGCTATTTAAATAAGACCATTTAGCCTACCCTTTTCATTAAATCATTTTGAGATTTGAACTTCTAGAAACACATAGTGCATGTATGAAGGAAATTCATTAAAACAAGCTGAATAATGGATACTTATATCATATATATTAAGGATTAAATAACTCTTCTATAGTATAATATATGCTTGGAGATTAATCTTAAAAATTAGCTAAATAAATTTTGCTGGTTTTTATTTCTTTTTTTTTTTTTTTTGATGTGTATAGAACTCAAGTAATCATGTTACTCTTAACTTTGTATCTTCCTGAATTCCTTTTCATCCTAGGAAATCTTCCCTTCTGCTCTTTTTTGTATTATTATTTGTTTACTCTTAAGGACTAACTCAGACACAATGTATGCTATTACACTGGTAAACGTGCATCTTGCTCTATTATGTCACGCAATAATGCCAATACAATAAATAATATGGTAATTTACGAATGAGCACCTTTTTATCCCACCAGGAGCTCCTAACAAACCAACAGTATATTTTGTTTTCATTACTGTAAAACTCATATCATTAGTAAAATAAACAAATGTTAAATTGCTATACATTGGAGTCAACATAACATTTAATAACTAATTGCTTTTTAGCTATTATTAACTTTATGACTCCTGCTTTAAGAGACCAGTCATTGAATGCTGTTTAGAATAAAATCAGACATGTTATTATATATTTTAAAAGAAATAATTTGTTAGAAAATATAATCAAAATTGCTTTAAAAATCCCACAACTTGATAATAGTTCAAGGCATTTCTCATCCTTTGTTCCAATTAAAGGGCATAGAGATGAAGGCTACTGTTTTCCATGGTACAAAAATTTGTACTGAAAAGTATTCAATCTGAGCAGGGCTTACAAGCATCAATAATTTATGGAATATCTGAATGGTTCCATTGTGTTTTAAGAATCTCTTCTCTGATTCTTATTAACATTCTAAAAATTTTTTCTCCCAAACTTATTGTATAAAAGTGGAAATAATATAATATCAATAAGTTAGCTGTATCAATCTTTGAATACTTACTAAACATTAAAAATATCACTAGAATATTTATGTATAATGATTATAATTGGCCCAAAATTCTGCATGTGTAATTATGGCATATTATAAAATTTTTTCAGCTACATAATGCACTTCTAGAAAAGATACTTTTTCGAGAAATAAAACAGCAAGTTATATTATTGATGTATTTATAAATAAGAATTCAGTGAAAAATTGATTCTTGAAATTGCCTCTAGCTATATAATGAAATTGATTCTACTGCTGATTGATCTTAGAAATAAGCAACAATTTTTACTAAATGATAATCAATGCATTTAATTTCAAACCAGTTATTCTTCTTTATTTAATAAACACTTTAATTTTTTTCTTTTACAAACTTTTTTTTTCAATTTTTATTAGGTATTGACTTCATTTATATTTTAAATGCTATAGCATATAATATAAAACATAAAGCAAGATAAACTCATGTCATATTTTAAAATGACAAGTAACTATGACATTTCTCTTAAGAAAAATGTTTAAAATTTAGAAGATCCACTGTCATAATCTTCATGTCCCTCACAAAGTCCATGGTATTATGCCATAACACATCACATAGTGGTTGAGCTGTAGCATTACAGTCTGGATTTAGCAACTAGAAAGTGCGGGATGCCATCAGAATGTCCTATTTAAGTCTTGTTCCTTTAGTTATCCAGTTGTATGAAAACAGAGGTCGCCAGATCTGTGTTTGTTTTGCTACAATTTTCAGAAAAAAAGAAAAACAAATTTGGAAATTTTATATTTTATAAATAGCAATAAATTTTAGTGTATTCAGCACTGTGTACACACATACTAAGGAACACTTAGAAATTCTGCAGATGAAATATGAAGGACTGCCTTCAAATGAAAATTGGCTGGAAAACACTCAAAAGGACACTATTTAAGCTGCAACTAACACTGTCAAATTAATGTTAGATTTTTCTACTTCTGAAATTCCAGTGTCCTAATAAAAAATGATATGGGGGAAATCAATGAACCAAAAGTAAATATTTGACATTTAGTCATTGATTTTTTAATGTTTTATTTGAATGTGTGGTATTAAGACTTTGGGGAATTAATTGATGAGAAAGCAAACTGCAGACCTGGCTGTTTCATAAACCTTATCAATTTCACTTAGAGATTCATCAAGCCATTTTTTAGAATTTGAATTTTAATAAGGCAAATTTTTGTGAATTTTTTTCTCCAAGCAGTTTCAGCTCAGGTCTTTCTCCATAACAAGCATGGATAGTGTTAAGGAAAGAAATATTGTCACACAACCAAGTCAACAAGATGATGTCCTTCTGAGAGTTGAAGCCTTGATGCCTGGTGGGCATCTTATCGGCTTTGGGAGTTGAATTCTGTGCTGACATGTTTAGTGTTGACTATAAACATGACAGACTCTATATTCACCTGGGTTCTGAATCACTGTGAAGGCCTGTGGGGCTTATCTTGATTATAGTGATGGAAGGAGGAAGACTCTCCCACTGCTTCACACCTGGGACATTGACCTGTATAAATGGACAAAGGAAAATGGGTATCAAGAATGCATGCATTCACTCTCTACATGTAGTTATAATTCCATGAACTACTTCAATTTAACCTCTTTGGCATCCTTGATAGGATAAGATGTATTCTTGAACTATACACAAGAAAGTTTTTTTGTTTAACTTGCTTTTGTCGAGATATTTTATCACACAGCACTAACAACTAAGGGATGACCAAAAGAGAAATAATTCTAGCTTTTCTGTTTTTATACAAACCATCTATGAAGAAATATACTCAAAAATTATTTTATAACATATGACAATTTTATTTTCTGTGCCTTATTAACTACATGTAAAAATTTTCCTCTCTAGATGACTCCATTTATAAGGAGTGTTTCCAATATTAATAGATAGAAAATACCTATTAGACATGTTAAAAATTTCCATTCCCTCCAACCTAGAATTGTTACATACCAGCATCATAATTTGAAGATACTTTCATTATTCCACTGTGTAATTTCGGCTTCTATATCATAAAAACAAAACAAAACAAAACAAAACAAACCAAAACCAAAACAAACAAACAAACCATAAATGTATAGTTTCACCTCTGGTTTTTCAATTTCTTGATCAACATTTCTATTTTTGTGCCAATACCATACAGATTTTATTACTATTGTTCTGTAGAATAACTTTTGAGATCAGGGATGGGAGATCTTTATATCTCCTGATATTATCTTTAATTACTTTCTTCAATGATTTGAAATTCTTTTTATATAGTCTTTCACTGGCTTGGTTAAAGGTACCCAAGATACTTTATATTATTTGTGGCTATTATTAATGTTGTTGTTTTAATATTGTTCATATTATTGTTATTTTTTTCTCAGCCCACTTGTCAGTTTTATATAGGTAGGCTACTGACTTGTTTTAGTTAATCGTGTATCCAGTTACTTTACTGAAGGTATGTATCAGCTCTAGGTGCTTCCTGATAGAAAATTTGGGGTCACCTATGAATATTACCATCACATTTGAAAATAGTGCTATTTTGACTTCTTTTCCAAGTATCCCTTGATCTTTTTTAGTTGTCTAGTTACTGTATGGAAAGCTTCAAGTACTATATTAAATAGATATGGAGAGAGTGAATATCCTTGTCTTTTTTCTGATTATTTTAGGAAACAGTACTAAACATTGTTCATGACAATAAAACCTCCTGATTCATTAATTAGGACCATATTGGAAAATAGGAAAAATGAATAACTGCCACAATGATTGCTGATATTATTTATTTATTTTATGTTGGAATTTTTTGTATTTACATTTTGTGTATATGTCTTAGTCATCATTAATGAAATTCCTTTTTGCAATAAATGAAAACTATTATAGAGATCATAATCCAGTCAAAATATAGAGAATAAGCAACTTGGGATGCAGAACTTGAAGTAGAAATTTCTGGTTTCTTTGATGTCTAGGTTGTGTAATGTGATTTTTTTCTTCTGGAAACTGCCTTATGAGAGGATGTTTTTGCTGAAGCAGACACATGAGAGGATTCTTTTGATAAGAACAGACATCTGGAAACAGCCTGGAATGTGAGCACGTGATGTTTTGCTAGAGGACATGCTTCAGAGAGCACATGATATTTGGAAAGTATATAATTATAACCCAACAGACAGTGAACAATGCTGGATAGTATTGATATGCCTTACCATTCTTTGCTGGTTATTGTTTGTCATGACTTTAAAGATTTATTTATTGTTATATGTAAGTACACTGTAGCTGTCTTCAGACACACCAGAAGAGAGCATCAGATCTCATTACAGATGGTTGTGAGCTACCATGTGGTTGCTGGGATTTGAACTCAGGACCTCTGGAAGAGTAGTCAGTGCTCTTAACTGCTGAGCCATCTCTCCAGTCTCCTTGTCATGACTTTAAATAGAGAGCAAGACACCAAAATACTACAGCTGGTGTTCTGGTGGCTTCCTACCACTTCTGCAGACTCTGGCTGCTTGGAAACCCTCACCATGATTTCTTCTGGGTTGACCTGACTTTGCTGATTCTTGAATGTGGTTGCTAGTAGATGGAGCTATTGCTGCTGATTCATGTGAACTGAATTGCTGATATCCTGACAACCCAGATTGGATTTGTTCCAAAGAACTATATCTAAAGAGGCTCACATCCTCCTTTGCTCTGTTTGCCTTTCCCTTCCATTACCTCTGGCTAGATGGGAGGTTAAAGCATTTAAGAATCTTTATTAAAAGTGGGTTTTGAAAAAAACTAAGCCTAAAGGACTCTAACAGATGCATGTGCAATGCAAGCACTGCTCTTAAAGATCAAAGGGTATTATTAAAGACAGGAAGGAAAGATTATAAGAACTTGAAGACAATGTCAATGGGGAAAAAGAAAATCCCCCATAAGCCTATGGTAAATGAAGATGGCCAATGTTTACTGAGAGTTAGAGAATCAGTCTGATCTAGAGATGAGCTCCCACAAATTATTGAAGTCCAACCTGTCAGCCCTGGGCACATGCATAAACAGCAGTGCTAAACTGACTAATAAATAAATAAATACATAAATAAATAAATATGTGTATAGATATATACAAATATATGTGTACATTTATATGCATTTACATGTAATAGTAATAATAATTAAAAAGCATGAAATTGTGATGGATCTCTGTAGAGTTGGAAGGAGTAAAGGGAAGGGTTGGGAATTCTGAGGTTGGGATGCTTATCTACAGAGTGCTGTGAAACATTATGCAATAACAGAAACCTCTGTAGTATTTCCTGAGGCTCCTATCAATCATGATAGTGAGAAGCAATGATTCCAGCAACATAACTTGACAAACAGAAGGAATCCAACATCTCAGGTTGAAGTTAAGAAAAGCTCCAAATTAACAGAGACCTACAGATATGCTAGCAAAAGTTCACATTGTTTCAGATAGAAAAGCAGAGAAAAAGATAATACTATGTAAAGGGTGAACCTATACACCATTTATAGGAGTAGAATAGGAATGACTACAACTTGTTTAGGCTTGAAGATTCAGAAAATGCAGCTCAATATGGACATAAGCAGTTCTGCTTAGATCAAGAATATTTCAAAACCTCTGTTTTCTATTCTGTAGCACCTCATCCTTACATCACTACTATATATTAGACAGTTTGTTCAGACTGATCTCCTGCTTCCTATTCCTTGCCTCAATAATTCACCCCATGTCAGATTTAAGCATCTGCACAGAAAGGAAGACTTAGGAATAAAGCATTCCAGGGTTGACTTAGTTAACATTTATATTGCTATGAGGAAATATCATTTTTTAGTCTCTTAATTACATAGAACAGTGTTTAAATAATATAACCCAAAATGCAATTGTGCAGAGGACTTATCTCGTGATCAATAAAGTCCATCAATACCATGAGCATTTTTTAGTTTCATCTTTGAATGTTGTCACTCTCATATTTTAAATAGCAAATTCTAACTTTGTTAACCAAAGGAACTGAAGAAAAGGACAACATGCCTTTATTTTTTTAATGAATCAATGTATGTATTGACTTTGTAACTCAATATCATTCCCTTCTACTCCCATTACACCTACATTTCCTCCCTCCTCTTCTCCTGTGAGAAGGGAGAGTCCCACTCCCATGTCATCTTCCTCCCACATCTCACACATACCCTCCCTCAAGTCATCAAGTCACTACAGAACTAGGCAAATTCTTTCCCAGTGAGGCCAGATAAACTGACCCAGTTAGGGAAAGGGAAAGCAACATATTCAGAGACAGCCCCTGTTCTTGTAGTTGGGGGACCTGCATTAAAACCAAACTGCACTTCTACTACATATGTACAGAAAGAAGAGGTCCAAGCCATGCTAGCTAGCTCTTTGGTTTATGGTTGAGTCTCTAGGAGCCTTCGGAGATCCACGCTGATTGACTCTGTTGGTCTTCCCTGTCCTCCTCTGGTACCTCAATCCTGCCTCAAACTCTTCCTGGGTTCCATTTAATGTTTGGCTGTGGGAGTCTGTATCTGTTTACATTAGCTGCTACATGGAGCCTGTCAGAGCACCTCCATGCTAGGCTTCTGTCTGAAAGCATAATGGAGGATCATTAATAGTGTCAGCAATTGATCCTGAAGCACATAGGATGGGCTTCAGGTTAGGCCAGGCATTGGTTGACCATTTCCTCCACCTCTGTTCTATCTGTGTTTGTGAACATCTCGTAATCAGGACACATTTTGAGTCCATGGTTTTATGGGAGACTTGCTATGCTTCCTTCCCCTGGAAGTTCTGCCTGGCTATAGAAGAGGTCACTTCAGGGTCCATATCACCCACATCTAGAAGTCTCAGCTAAGATTATACACATAGACTCCTTGGAACATCCACCCAGGATGTCCCATGTCTCTGGACATCCTGGAGATGCCCCCAAACCCTATACATCACTGATTTCTACTCTTTCTCCCTTGTTCTCCCTAAACCTAATCCACCCTGCCCAATTTCCAAACCTTCCACTCTCCCACACAGTTCCTTCCCTCCATGAAACTTTTAGATCTATGTTATTTCCCTTCTGAGAAAGAGTCAACCATCCTACCTTGTACCCTCTTTGTTATTTGGCTTTCTTGAGTCTGTGGATTGTAGTGTAGGTAGCCTGTACTTTATGGCTAATATCCACTTATAAGTGAATACATGCTTGTCATTTGGGGTGTGAGTTACCCCACTCAGAGTGATTATTTTCTAATTCCATCCATTTGCCTGCAAAATTCATGATGTCCTTATTTTTAATAGCTGAATAATATTCCATTGTGTAAATGATCCACATTGTTTTTTATCTATTCTTCAGTTGAAGGACATCTAGGTTGTTTCCAGTTTGGGGGTATTACAAATAAAGCTACTATAAACATAGTAGTGCAAGTGTCCTTGTAGGTTGGTTGAGCATCTTTTGAGTATACTCCCGGGAGTGGTATAGCTGAGTCTTGAGGTAGAACCATTCCTGATTTCCTGGGTAGTTGTACAAGTTTGCAATCCCACTAGTACTGGAGGAGTATTTTTCTTGGTCAACATCCTTGTCAATATGTGCTGTCTCTTGAGTTTTTTTTTTTTTTTTTTTAAATCTTAACCATTCTGATGGTTGTAAAGCAGAATTTCAGTCATTCTGATTTGAATTCCCCAGGTGACTAAGGATGTTAAGCATCTCTTTAAATGTTTCTAAACATTTAGAATTCTACCTCAAGACCAAAAAGAACAGAGAGTAGAGATTAGCCTTGAACTCACTGATACAGGAGACAACTTCCTGAACATAACCCCAACAGCTCAGTCACTAAAATCAATAATTAATAAATGAGACCTCATGACACTGAAAAGCATCTGTAAAGACCTGGGCACCATCAATAACACAAAATGACAGCCTACAGATTGGGAAAAGATCACCCAATCAAAAATGGGGTATAAAACTAAACCAAAAATTAGCAAGAGGAATTTCAAATGGCTGAGAAACACCTAAAGGAACATCCAAAGTCCTCAGTGATCAGAGAAATGTAACTCAAAACGACCCTGAGAGTTTATGTTATGCCTATCAGAATTGCTAAGCTCAAAGTCTCAGATGACAACACATGTTGGAGAGGATGGGGAGAAAGAAGAACACTCCTCCATTGCTGGTGGGATTGCAAATTGGTTCAACCAATCTGGAAATCAATCTGGAGGTCTCTCGGAAAATTGGAAATAGATCTACTTGAAGACCCAACCATACCACTATTGGGAATATACCCAAAAGATGCCCCACAATGCCAGGGGGCACATGATCCACTATGTTCATAGTGGCCTTGTTTATGATAGTCAGAAGCTAGAAACAACCCAGATGTCACACAACAGAAGAATGGGTACAGAAAATGTTGTTCATTTACATAGTTGAATAATACTGAGCTATTAAGAATGAGGACATCCTGATTTTTGCAGGCAAATGGATTAAACTAGAAAATATCATCCTGAGTGAGGTAACTCAGAACCAAAATGACATTCATGGTATGTCCTCACTAATAAGTGAATATTAGCCAAAAGGAAAAAAAGAAAGAAAGAAAGAAAGAAAGAAAGAAAGAAAGAAAGAAAGAAAGAAAGAAAGAAAGAAATGCCGAATATCCAAGAAACAGCCCACAGAATTCAAAAAGGTCAACAAGCTGAAAGGCACAAGAGAGGATGTTTCAGTACCACTTGGGAGGGAGAAGAAAGCAACCACAAGGTGGGAGGGAGGGACCTAGAAAGGAAAGGGAATGGGAGGGGTGTAATAGTGGAACATGATCAGGTACTGGGGGGGGGGGAGGACTGAAATCCCTTAAGGTCAGCAGAAAAATCAAAACATGCAACCTTGAGAGGTAGTAAGTTAGGGGGATCCTTCAGAATGTACCAGAGACCCGGGAGGTAAGAAACTCTCAGGACTCAAAGAGAGCGACCTTAGATGAAATGCCCTACATTGGGGAGAGGAAACTTATAGAGCCTACCTCCAACAGAAAGACAAAGCATCAAGGTGTGAGATGTGGTTTTCATCCCACAGTCAAAACTCTGACCCATAATTGTTCCTGTTTGGAAGAACAGTTGGGATGGAAATGGAGAGGAGCCTGAGGAAAAGAAGGTCCAGCAATAGGCCCAAAGTAAGATCCAGCTCAAGGGGAAGCCCCACGACCTGACACTATCACTGAAGCTTTGGAGTGCTCACAAAAAAATGGACCTATCATAACTGTCTTCCAAAAGACCCAACAAGCATCTCAAAGAGTCAGATGAAGATATTTACATCCAACCCCTGGATAGCAGCTGCTGATTACTGTGGTTGAATTAGGGAAAGGCTGGAAGAAGCTGAGGAGGAGGATGATCAGTCTCAATTAGCCTGGACCCCTGAGATCTCTCTGATACTGTAACACCAACCAGGCAGCATACACCAGCTGATATGTGCCCCCCCCCAAAAAAAAAAAAAAACATACAGCAGAGGGCTGTTGGGTCTGGGTTTAGTCTGAGAGAATGCACCTAACCCTCAAGATACTGGAGTCCCCAGGGAGTTTAGAGGTGGTTGGTGGGGATATTCTTGTGGAGACAGGGAAATGGGGAAGAGGTATGGGATATAGATCAGTCAGAGTGTGGACCAGGAAGAGAACAAAATCTGGAGTTCAAAATTAATAAAAAGAAAAATTAAATAAAAATGCAAAACATTAAAAAACAAAACACAAAACAAAACTAAGTACATTCCATAGACATTTCAGTAGATGTGTTTCAGAGCTTAAACAGAAGTAAATAAAACAAAAAACAAAACAAAACAAAACAAAAAAACCCCACAAAACTTCAACACTATTTCTGACAGAGGGATAATATCCAAAATATGTAAAGAACTCAAGAAGTTAGATACCAACAACCTGAATAACCCAATTAAAATGGGGTACAAAGCTAAACTGAGAATGTTCAACAAAGGAATCTCTAAAGGCTGAATAAACACTTAAAGAAAATTTCAGTGACCTTATTCATCAAGAAAATGCAGATCAAATATGAATCTGAGATTCCAATGTTTTAAAACTTTTAAGTTTTATTATTTAAATTCACTTTATATCCAGATCACAGCCCTCTCCCTCCTCTTTTCCCAGTATCACCCTTAAAAATCTCTTCCCCCACTGGCCCCATCACTTCTCTGCAGAGAAAGGTAGCCTGCCTTGGGTACCACCTCACTCTGAGTCATCTGGTACCAGCAGGTCTAGGCAAATCCTTTCCCACTGAGGCGAACCAGGCAGTCCAAGTAGGGATAAGCGAATCAAATGGCAGGAATCAAATACTGAGACAGGCCCAGTTCCATATTTTAGGGGAACCAGGTGAACATCATGTTTAATGATTACTACAAATGTGTTGGGGGTCCAGTCCCAGCTCCTGCATTATCCCTGGTTGGTTGTTGAAGCTCTGTGAGTCCCCATGTCCCATTTTAGTTGACTCTGTGAGTCTTCTTGTGTTGTCCTTCACCCTTCCTACTTGATCATTTCTAATCCTCACTCTTCCACAAGAATCTCCAGGCTGGGCCTGATGTTTGGCTGTGAGTCTCGGCATCCACCTCCATCCATTGCTGGATGGATCCTCTCAGGATGAAAACATCATGACCAAATTCAACTTAGGGGGATTACAGCTCATGTTATCTTATGCTTTATAGCATAAGATAAGTAGATCTTTCTGGGAAGTCAGGCTAGGATACAAACAGGGCAGCAACCTGGAGGTAAGACCTGATGCAGAGACCATGGATGAGAGCTGTTATCAAAACAATACTCCAGAGACTTGTGTACAGTCCAATGCTAATGAAATAATTTTAATTATGTTTTATTCTGATCAAAAATGGCATGTGTTTCTCAAAACACTATGCATAGGAATACCCTCTGGTGTACTTATACTAATCCTGGGTGAATGCTACTATCTCCAAAGGACTTTAACACACCACCAAAATACTCAACAATACCTCTACATTTATCACACTAATATTTAAAATAACCAAGTTGTATATTAAAATTGCCTTCATTGTCATCCAACAATGAATATAAAATTTGGGACTTCTGGGAAAATGGTACAAATGGAAATTATCCTCTTAAGCCATCAAAATAAATGAGGCTCTGAAAGAAACATATTGAAGGCAGGTCCTAGGCTTTACATTCACATATGCATATGTGTGTGCATATGTATGTATGTGTTCATATTTCTGTCTGTAATGTATCTAGTCATATGAAATAAAATTAGAAAAGAAACTATCCAGAGTAAGCCAAAGGTCCAGGAAAGAGAGAAGTAAGGGGCAGGATATGGGGTATTAGAGTAAAAGTGCATGTTTTACTTAAAACCATGTCTTAATAAAAATTGTAACAATACATGATTTATATACATCAATTAAAAATAATAGTCAAAACTGTAAATAAAATATAAAATGTAACAAAATGCATACAATTGGAGAAAGAGATTTTTGAAATATTAAAAATTTCATAAAATAAAACTGAACTTCAAATTTAAACATATTTCCAAGCCAGTATTCTACAACGTTTAAAGGAGATGGAAAGGGTAAATATATTTATGGAATCTGAAATGTAAGACTGTAATATAAAAATAGCCTATAATCAACAGGAAGAAGTTAGCAAACTCCATAACAGATAAAAAGTTAATTCTCAGTGCTAAATAACAAAGCCCTAGACGTCTGGGAAAAATTGAAATGCCACCCATTTTCACAAGTAATTAGAGAAATGCAAATTAAAACTAACAGTGTAACACTTTTCTCATTAGCAATATTTAAAAACTTATGTAAAATATTACTAAGGACATGTACAAGAAATAATTTTGTTTAGTTTTAATTTTATTTCCTGTTATGTAAGGAGCCATTTGGAGAGGCTAAAGCTCACAGATGACTTTCCTGGAGGTGGCCCACCATTTTTTCATGGCTTATTATGGGTGAGCATGGAGAGGCAAGGTTCCAGGAGACTTTATCTCATGATGGCTTCTTGCAGCTGGTATGCCTTTTCCTATCAGTGTTACATAGACTAATGGTTCCTTGGCATTAGTCCATTCTATTAGGCAGATTTTCTGCAGGTCAACAAAAAGATGAACTTTCAGAAATTAGTGCTGTTTAGATGAATTAATGATTTTATAAAATTCCTGACTTGATTAAAACAATTTTAGAAGAACAAATCTTTAAGAGATGGTCTCACTTGTTTTACCAGAAAGATAAATAAAAAAGTTAGCAACAAGAGAAGAATAGGAAGTAAAGGCTGCAAACTAATGAACACATTGAGCTTTAATGATTACATTAAAAAGAGTTATGGGTGCAGATCAAATTCATGATCAAGGAAAAACATGCACTGTAGGTCAGATCCTATCACGAAGCTATAGGTGTTTACTTGAACTTATAATGTGCTTACAGAATAAAAATACTATAATACTGCTTTGAACTTAATATCAACATCCTTCTGAAACTCCCCTTTTATGAAGCATTTTATCTATGAGGTAATTTTCTTAAGAACTTTTGTATAAGAAGGTAAAAGAAGGCCAGAAAAAGGAATAAAGTGTGGCATTTTAGACTCTGCCACATCCACCCATGAAAGGTATGTGGTTTGGAAAGTTCTGCCTCATTACACACACACACACACACACACACACACACACACATATATGTTTATATCTGTGTGTGTATGTGTCTGTGTGTGTGTGTGTGTGTGTGTGTCTGTGTCTGTGTCTGTGTCTGTGTCTGTGTGTCTGTGTGTCTGTGTATGTATGAATGAACACTTTTGGAGTTGATAAGTTGTGGTCAGGTCTGGCCAGAGTGTATGTGTTTGCATATGTCTGTGTATATGTTTCAATTTTCCCTTTCTTACTTTTATTTTCTCTCTGGTTCACAAGAAGTTAATAAGCTCTGAGCATCTTGCCTGGGACTCCTGGCTGGCCAGAGAAATAAGAGACAAAAAGTCATTTAATTACCCCCACAGCACCCCCTGGTTAAAATTGCCTGAAGCCAGTGGATTCTGGCCTCAGATAATTGAAGAGTTACAAAAGATAAATGTTACAAAATAACCAGTATTTTAGATCCCCCCAAATTTAGTTTTGCCTCTGTAAGTTTCCAACACTGCCCTCATGACTGGTGCTCAGGCAGGCTCCCTGTGTGGGCATGTATAGTCATGGTCTGTACATTTCATGTTTTGATGATTGTATGATGAGAAGATTTTGTTTTCTGGTCCCATGTACTTGTTCTTTTATATGCTTCTTGTACCATCTCTTTCTTTAGGTTGAAGAAGTTTTCTTCTATTATTTTGTTGAAGACATTTTCAGGTCCTTTTACCTGGGAATCTTTGTTCTCCTCTATTCAGATTATTCTTAGATTTGGTCTTTTCATTGTGTCCAGATTCTGTTGGTAATACTTAAATCTGTGTTTTCTGACCTCTTTTCTAGGTTTTCCATTTCCAGGTTTGCCTCCATTTGTTTTTTTACTGTTTCTACTTCCACTTTTAAGTCGTGGATTGCTTTATTCAACTCCTTCACCTGCTTACCTGTATTTTCCTGTATTTCTTTCACTGAGTTATTGGTATCCCCCTTAATGGACTCTGTTATCTTCAGGAGATAGGATTTTAGGAAAGATTCCTCATTTTCAGGTGTGTTGGTATACTCAGGGCTTTCTGTGGTGAAAGAACTGGGTTCTGATGAGGCCTATGTATTTTGGCTTCTGTTGCTTATGGTTTTACTCTTGGTATTCAGGAGCATGAGGGTTTTGTTGGGTGATGGAGTCCACCAGGCTCCCAGCAGCACCTCAGGGATTCAAGAAGTGGTTGGAGGGGTGGGGTATTCTTACCAAATGAGTGTGTGGGTCCTCTGGGATGTATTGGGATATGGTGTCTTCAGGGGAGCAGAACAAGTAGCCAGTTGAATTATTTTCATTGAAATCCACAGTATCTATTTTCCTGCTGTGATTAGTGTTTTGAAAACCACATCTGAAAGTAACATATTGTAATAAAATCAAGTGTACACTTAAAAATGATGCTTTCATGTAGTGATACATATTAAGCACATTATTCCTTAAAAGGAGAAGCACAAAAAAGTGAAGTGACTGGAGTCGCTGGCAAGCTATTTTGTCAATGGAAGAAAATGCCCAGACAACCCTAGAACAAATAAAAATGGGAAAACAGTTTGGCAACAGGAATCTTCAAAACTGGAGAAAATGCAGTATGGGTATTTAACTGTCCAATAATCCAATGGACAAAATAAGTGAATTTCATCCAACTTCCATGAATTGTAAAAATTTTCGAAACTTATTGGAGGAATAATTAAGCAAATTATAGTTCATGTACTTATGGTAATGATGTGAAACACAGAAAATGATGTTTGTGATTAGTGGAACTGGATACAGAGCTAAATGTTTTAAGATGTCTTCTATCATTTAATCACAACAAAATCAGTTGTTGTGGACACCTCTCATATTGAAATTGCATAACAGGACTTAGCATCACACAGCTGTTAAATGGTAATTCTGGATCTCAATTGGGACTGTCACCGAACTGACAGCAAATGATGAAAACTCCTGGCTGACGCTTACTCTCATTTCTTTATATCATTGTCAATGAATACCTTAAATGTCTGATTAAACCAGAGAATACAGCCCCTTTAAGAATCTTCTAACGCAATAAAATATCCCATTCTAAAATTCAGAAGCAAATAGATATAGAGAATATATCTTTTGTTATTTCCCCACAGACATAATATTTTAATTTCACAGTAAAATGTTTAATCCTTTCATGTGACATTGTATATGTGTTGCCAAAATTATACCCATATCCACCACCATAACTGCTATTTGCCCATAGCCCTCACCACAATAACTGAATGTTTGCAGAAAGAGTGCATGCATCCAACATGATGCATTTACAAACAATAGCACTATCAATATTTTTAAATGTTCTGTATCATAGTGCTCATCTTCATTATGTAATTAGTTGCACTAATTTAGAACAGATTCTGAACTTTTTGATTGAACAAAGAACAAAAAGTGTTAATAAATTGTCTTCCTCACAAGGCTTTTCTACAATAATTACAGTAAACATGACAACAGTTACATTTGTGTAGAAAGTCTGATATATATAAGAAAGCCTTGTCTTTGCTTGAATGGTTTGTATTTATGAAGTGTAGCATCCTATGTTCATCATGTTCACCAAAGAGTATGCAATATGTTAGCAAGAAACCTAACCCTGTTGTGTGTCATTTTTAATCAGTAAGTGGGCACTGACCTGATTTGTTTAAAACAACGAATCTTAGTATTTCCTAGGAGTAAAGTGCCAGCTACAGAATAAAGAGGTTTTATTTTCCTCCAAACATCCTTTTAGAGATTGGACTTTTGTTATTCAATTAAGGAAACAATGGAGAAATATTTTTAAATGGGAAAACTAATCTTACATGAGTAATTTCATATTTTTCAAATTGAACGGTTTTTTATACTTCTATACCTTAAATCTGTGCAATAATAAAGCAGAACTCTACTTACTAAGCAGTAACTAACCCACTAAGGTAGTTAAATATTGGTTCTAATGAGGCCAGGGTCACAGAATAAAAATGCAACCACACCAATTAGTTCATCGGTAGAGAAATATTATCCCATGGCTGCACACTGGGTTTCCACTGGGTCTAAAATTCTTAAGATGGAATTAATTAGAGGCTACAATGGCCTGGTAGAACTCTTCCATTAGTGGAGGCAAGAGGATTTCACGTTTATGTTCTTCTGTAAATCAGCATCTTTTCCCTTATATTTTTTAAATAAAGGAAGTATTTGAAGTTATATAGTGTGCTTCTGATTAGATAGATTGTAACATTCATGAAATGCCTTGATGCAGTTCAGTCATCCTTTTCTCCCCTTGATGGAATCTAGGTGCCATTTCAGTGAGCATTTTAGGATAGATTTTTTGAAAGTACTCAACACATTTAAATTCATATGAAAGACATAATGAAATGTATATATTTCTTTATTACTCTACAGACATTCCATTTCCTTTGTAAAGTTGACAGTAAAATGTCTATGCTTTTTAAAACTATAATGTAGGAGCTGGAGTGTTGACTCAGTGGTTAAGAGTGTTATCTTACAGAGGATGTGGTTTCAATTCCCAGCACCCAGATGGAAGTTCACAAAGGTTCATAACTCCACTTCCAGGGGATCTGGAACCTTTGCATAGACAAATATGCAGGCAAAACATCAATGCACATAAAAGTAAAATATATCTGTAAAAAATATATTATATGGCTTACCTTTCCTCCATCAATAATAACAAGCAGCCATATTTTAAAACTATTTATGCAACAGTGATGGAAAACTTCCTATCTTCCCCTTCCATTTGCTAAATAAATAGTCCTACTCCATTCAATAAAATTCCAACTTAAAAAATCCAAGCTACAAAAGAATATTGAATTGTAGTATACATTCAATGCACAAAACCTGTGCTCTGCTTCATAATTATTTACCTTATCTTTCCTCAAAATCTATGAGGCTTTACCAGTTAATGTTTCTGATGAAGTAGTTTATATAATAAAGTCATATATTATATAGCTACTTGAGAGTTTTTCTACATTTAAGATTTTTGTTTTTTTTATTAAACTAATAAAATTTATTTTAAAATGTACAAATCAGTATTGGAATTTTTTAAGTCATCAAAATAATGTATAATAGTTAAATGCCTCTTGAATGTACATGATATCTTCTGAAGCTAAAAGTAATATGCACTCAACAATTTTTAAAATCTATTTGGAACATTAAACATGATAGAAGTAGGAAACTAATTCTTATGGAGTCCTCTATGAATTGAAATTGTGACAAGTTCCTGATTAGACAGCAACTATTTCATCTCCAGGGTAGAATACACAACATAATTGTGGCTTAGTAGAATGAATTGTATAGTGTTCCTTCTGTTTCTAATTTGTGGAATAGTTTTAAGAGTATTGGTATTAAGTCTTCTTTGAAGGTATCATAGAATTCTGCACTAAACCCATCTGGTCCTGGTTTTTTTTTTTTTTTTTTTTTTTTTGGTTAGGAGACGTTTAATAACTGCTTCGATTTCTTTACGGGTTATGGGATTATTTAGGTGGTTTATCTCATCCTGTATTTGTTATCTGTCTAGAAATTTGTTCATTTCATCCAGATTTTCCAGTTTTGTTGAATATAGGCCTTTGTAGTAGGATCTGATGATCTTTTGAATTTCCTCAGTTTCTGTTGTTGTATCTCCCTTTTCATTTCTGATTTTGTCAATTTGGATACTGCAGCTGTGCCCTCTGGTTAGTCTGGCTATGGATTGATCTATCTTGTTGATTTCTCAAAGAACCAGTTCCTGGTTTTGTTGATTCTTTGTATAGTTCTTTTTGTTTCTTCTTTGCTGATTTCAGCCCTGAGTTTGATTAGTTCCTGCCATTACTCCTCTTAGGTATGCGTGCTTCTTTTTGTTATAGATGCTTCAGGTGTGCTGTATGCTCTCTCCAGTTTCTTTTTAGAGGCACTCAGAGCTATGAGTTTTCTTCTTAATACTGGTTTCATTGTGTTCTATAAGTTTGAGTATGTTGTGCCTTCACTTTCATTAAATTCTAAAAAGTCTTTTTTCTTTATTTCTTCCTTAACTAAGTTATCAGTGAGTAGGGCATTGTTCACTTTCCATGTGTATGTGGATTTTCTGTTGTTTTTGTTGCTGTTGAAGACCAGCCTTAGCCCATGGTGATGTGAGAGAATGCATGGGATTATTTCAAACTTCTTGTGTCTGTTGAGGCCTGCTTTGTAACCTATTATATGGTCAGTCTTGGAGAAGGTACCATGAGGTATTGAGGAAAAGGTATATTTTCTTGTTTTAGATAAATAAATATATATTTATAGATATATATTAAATAGATATATATTAAATATAGATAGATATAGATATATATTAAATCCATTTGGTCCATAACTTCTGTTATTTTCATTGTGTCTCTATTTAGTTTGTGTTTCCATGATCTGAACACTGATGAAAGTAGGGTGTTGAAGTCTCCCACTATTATTGTGCAAAGTGCAATGTGTGCTTTGAGCTTTAGTAAAGTTCCTTTTATGAAGGTGGTTTCCCTTGCATTTGGAGCATAGATGTTCAGAATTGAGAGTTCTTCTTGGTATATGTTCCTTTGATGAATAAGAAGTGTCCTTTTCTTATCCTTTTTGATAACCTTTGGATGAAAGGTGATTTTATTTCATATTATAATGGCTACCCCATCTTGTTTCTTGAGACCCTTTGCTTGGAATACTATTTTCCAGGCCTTTATTCTAAGTTAGTGTCTGTCTTTGACAATGATGTTATTTCCTCTATACAGCAAAATTCTGGGCCCTGTTTATGTATTCATTCTGTTAGTCTATGTATTTTTATTGGGAAATTAAGTCCATTGAAGTTAAGAGATAATAAGGAATAGTGATTGTTGCTTCCTGTTATTTTTTATGTTATTTTTATCTTTGTGTGGCTATCTTCTTTTGGGATTGTTGAAAGAAGATTACTTTTCTTGCTTTTTCTAGGATGTAGTTTCCCCCTTGTGTTGGTATTTTCCATCTATTTCCCTTTGTAGGACTGTATTTGTGAAAAGATATTGTGTAAATTTGTTTTGTCATAGAATATTTTTCCATCTATAGTAATTGAGAGTTTTGTGGGATATAGTAGCCTGGGCAGGCATTTGTGTTCTCTTAGGGACTGTATGACATCTCCCCAGGTCCTTCTAGCTTTCATAGTCTCTAGTGAGAAGTCTGGTGTAGTTCTGATAGGTCTCTCCTTATATGTTATTTAAATGGTTTCCCTTACTGCTTTTATTATTCCTTCTTTGTTTTGTGCATTTGGTGTTTTGACTATTACGTGACTGGAGGAATTTCTTTTCTGGTCAAATCTATTTGGGGTTCTGTAAGCTTCCTGTATGTTTATGGGCATCTCTTTCTTAAGGTTATGGAGTTTTCTTCTATAATTTTTTGAAGATATTTACTGGCCTTTTAAGTTGGGAATATTCTCTCTCTTCTATATCTATTATCCTTAGGTTTTGTCTTCTTATTGTGTCCTGGATTACTGGGATGTTTTGGGTTAGGAGCTTTTTGTTGTCTTTTGCATTTTCTTTGACTGTTGTGTAAATGTTTTTTATCGTATCTTCTGTACCTGAGACTCTCTCTTCTATCTCTTGTATTATATTGGTGATGTTTGCATCTATAACTCTTGATCTTTTTCCTAGGTTTTCTATCTCTACGGTTGTTTCCCTTTGTGATTTCTTCATTGTTTCTATTTCCATTTTTAGATCCTGGATGGTTTTGTTCACTTTTTTCACCTGTTTGGTTCTGTATTCCTGTAATTCCTTAAGGAATTTTTCTGTTACTTCTTTAAAGGCTTCTAGCTGTTGACCTCTGTTCTCCTGTATTTATTTAAGGGAGTTCTTTTTGTCCTCCTTAAAGTCCTCAATCATCATCATGAGATGTGATTTTAAGTCAAAGTCTTTCTTTTCTGGTGTGTTGGTGTATTCAGGGCTCCCTGTGGTGGGAGAGCTTTGTTCTGATGATATCAAATAACCTTGGTTTTTGTTGCTTATGTTCTTGCCCTTGCCTCTCACCATGTGGTTATCTCTGCTGTTAGCTGGTTTTGCTGTTTCTGTCTGTGACTTGTCCCTCCTGAAAACCTGTGTGTCAATACTCCTAGGAGACCAGTTCTCTTCAGGAAGGATGTGGGTATGGATAGCTATGGCACAGGGTCAGCTCTAGGGTACAGATGGAAACTGGAAGGATCGTGTCCCAGGCTGTTCCTTAGCTCCTGTGTCCTAAGGACTCTAGGTGGGGCCCTCTGAGCAGAAGTGGTGGTGCTCACAGGCTTGACAGCACTCCTGGGAGACCTGCTCTCTCCCAGCGATATTTGGGTATGGAGCAATGGCTGTGGCACAGAATCAGTCCGGGTGATGAATATTTTTTGAATCGATTCTAGAACATATACTTTAAATGGTATTTAAACTGCCCTATTTTGGGTATACAAAATTCATTGTCAGAAAACTATTCCAAATGGTATCTTATTAGCACCAAAAAAGCTAATTTATCTTATTTTATCATGAGAAGCTTCTTCAACATTTATCTTTTCCTGTAATTTTTTACCTAAGGAAATTCTTAACAAAATTCACCAAGGCATTCAGTAATGAGCCTTGCTAAGAAGACACATACAGTTGTCCAGGGAGTATGTTGAACACATAAGTCCATCTTCAAATGCAGTCAGTACTGCTGACCAATCCCAATCTAAGTTCCCTTCTTGTGTGGTTGTATGGCTCTATGCCTTTGGGAGCATCAGCTGCTGTTTTGAAATGAATAAGGAATCACAGTGCCATCTTACCACAGAGAAATATTTTACTGAGCTTAATATAAAGGATTTATTTTCCTATTTCTCTCATAAGAGTTGAAGTCTAGTAGTGACTTTGACTTTTGCCTGGCATTATGAGTTGCTTTGGCCATTTTAGAGTGAGTCAGAAACAACAGGCTATGAGCTCTGGCATTAAGGTCTCAAGATGCCTCTTCTTTTGTTTTAGCTTAGAGTCTTTCCTCATACAATATATCCTGATTATGATTTCTCTGTTTTAATCTAGCTCTGCAAAATTGCTAGCCAAAGATCAATGTAGACAGCTGGACTGAAAAGAAAGATGAGACAACGGGCTCTATCAATGTCCTGATCTTATTATCACACCTATGACAGGAAGGTCTTGAACTTTTTGCTCAGCCACATGGCTGTTAAATGTATTCTCAGAAAAAGGGTGAATTCAGCCATCTGAGGCATCTTGAAGTCAATGACAGGGAAAACACATTTGTGAAGTCATGGGTTTCAGGCGGCTTGCATCACAGAATAACTATCTAACATTATTATCACTTCTGACATTTGCTAAGCCAAGGAGTAAGATGGGACATTTGCTGCCTTTCAGAAAGCTATCAGAGTGTTAACACTGATTGCTGTCAGTCAGAACAACACCTACAGAGTTAAGTGTGTTAATATTATATGAATGATAACTATGAACACAAAATACAATAGGCTTTGGATGACTCCACCAGTTATCCTGAAAGATGGTAATTTTGCTGCTACATGGAAATCAAGTCACCTTGGCAACCTGCTTGCTCAATAAAATATAAAATTGTAAAACTGCTACTTAATTAAAATGGAGAGTGAATCATGACACTCTGTACCAGAGGTGCTCTAAAATTTATATCTTTCCTCATTGGCGTGTGATCAGCTAAGACCTTCTGTGGGCTGTGGAATTTTGCTTCTACCAAAACGTGTTGTTTGAATCAGGAAAAGGACCTTTCTGTTCTGTTTGTTTCTATAACGCTTTGAGCCTTCATGAGCCTAGACTATGCCAAGTTTTGAATTGACAATAATATGAAAAGACATACAGAGACACTCTCCCAAATACTATCATCAGGAAAGCTACATTTCCAATGTGAACTAGCACAGCTTGGATATCTTCAAATACCAGTAAGAGTTCTTTACTCTCTGTTATTTCTTTGGATTTAATATTTTATATATCAGTTACATTGTTGTACATTTGTCTTCTTATAACATTAGATTATTTAATATCCATACATGATAACAATAGGTTGGGCTTTGAAAGAAATATATAGTTGGTACCTGTGATTGCTGTGTATAGAATGCTATTCTGATCATTGTGAAAGTCTAGAATTAAAATCTGGCAGTTTTCAAACACATTCATGTATTGTTGCATAGAAGTGCTAGTCAGAAGTAAGGAATGAAGGGAGAAGACATTTTGAAGGAGATGGCCTTTTTATCTTGTTGACAGTGTCTTTTGCCTTACAGAAGCTTTGCATTTTTATGAGGTCCCATTTGTCAATTCTTGATTTTACAGCACAAGCCATTGGTGTTCTGTTGAGAAATTTTTTCCCTGTGCTCATATGTTCGAGGCTTTTCCCCACTTTCTCCTCTATCAATTTCAGTGTCTCTGGTTTTATGTGGAGGTCTTTGATCCACTTAGACTTGAGCTTTGTACAAGGAGATAAGAATGGATCGATTCTCATTCTTCTACATGATAGCCACCAGTTTTGCCAGCACCATTTGTTGAAAATGCTGTCTTTTTTCCACTGGATGGTTTTAGCTCCCTTGTCAAAAATCAAGTGACCATCGGTATGTGGATTCATTTCTGGATCTTCAATTCTATTCCATTAAACTACTTGTCTGTCACTGTACCATGCAGTTTTTATCACAATTGCTCTGTAGTACAGCTTAAGGTCAGGCATGTTAATTCCACCAGAGGTTCTTTTATTGTTGAGAATGGTTTTTGCTATCCTAGGTNTTTTATTATTCCAGATGAATTTGCAAATCGCCCTTTCTAACTCTGTGAAGAATTGGGTTGGAATTTTGATGGGGATTGCATTGAATCTGTAGCTTGCTTTTGGCAGGATGGCTATCTTGACTATGTTAATCCTGCCAATCCATGAGCATGGGAGATCTTTCCATCTTCTGATATCTTCAATTTCTTTCTTTAGGGATTTGAAGTTCTTATCATACAGATCTTTCACTTCCTTAGTTAGAGTCACACCAAGGCATTTTATATTATTTGTGACTATTGTGAAGGGTGTTGTTTCCCTAATTTCTTTCTCATCCCATCTGTCCTTCGTGTAGAGGAAGGCCACTGATTTGTTTGAGTTAATTTTATATCCAGTTGCTGTACTGAAGCTGTTTATCAGGTTTAGGAGTTGTCTGGTGGACTTTTTAGGGTCACTTATGTATTCCATCATATCATCTGCAAATAATGATATTTTGACTTCTTCCTTGCCAATTAGTATCCTCTTGATCTCCTTTTGTTGTCGGATTGTTCTGGCTAGGACTTCAAGTACTATATTGAATGGGTAGGGAGAGAGTGGACAGCCTTGTCTAGTCCCTAATTTTAATGGGATTGCTTCGAGTTTCAAGAGTAATATATAAAAAATTCATTGTGTTCAATAAAATATTACCAAGTCACAGTGCAATCACCTTAGAAAATTCACATGATTTTATGTGAAAATTAAATGAATGTATTGAGCATCACTTTTATGAGAATATTTCACAACAAAATTAATTGGAAATGCTGCACCCTTTTGTTGTTGTTTCACTGACAGGACATAAATGTGAAATAAAAGGCTATAAATATTTCCTTTCATTCTCTAAAAGCATAATAAGCTTATGACATACATATAAGAAGATTAAAGAGTTCTCAGCAAGTCCCTAGAAGCCCTACATGATAAGTACCTAGGTAATATCTACAAGAAGATATTAGTCTGACTCTGCAAAGAAAAAATTATGTCTATTATCAATCATAACACTGAATTACCAAAATGCAGGGTTGTTACCTATTTTGTCTTTCATGTTAACTTTGGCTAAAATAAATTTTTCAGATCACAAAACTTTTAAGACAGAAATGTAATTTTTCAAAGGTATCTCAACAACAACAGCATCAACCAAACCTGGTTGTGTTGATATTATATACAGTGTCCAAATCAAAATGTGCTCTGGAAAGTCAGAACTCTAAGAGGCTGGGCAGATAGCTAACTCAGAAAGCTTATGTCGCCATAGTCTCATGGCTAGATGGGGAAAGACAGGTAGATTCCAGGGACTAGAACTCCTTGGCCAGCCTTCCTACAGTAACTGGTGAGCACTGGGTTTAATGAGAGACTTTGTCTCAAAAATGAAGTAGAGATGTATTAAGGGACATTTATGCTTGAATCTCATCTCTATAGGCATGTGCACATGTATGTACATGTATGTACCGGTTTTGGAATTTTGAGCAAACCAGGAATAAAATGAAAGAGGCTAAGTTAAAACTTTCTAAGTCCACACTAATCTTCAATTATCCTCATTCCATGCTTTATGCCTGTACTTTGACTCTACCATGTGCATGCTTTTTCAATCACCATTATCTAAGTTCCTAATCATTAAATGTTGTTCTGCCGTAATTTGCTTTCAATTCTGGATACTTTTATTCTGCATTTAATATTCTACTTTTTATATTATATATTTTAAAAAGCCCTATTACTGTACTGAAAAGCCAGTCTGACTCATTACTAATGCTAAAACTTCTTGGGTAGATTAACTAAGCATATTTTTATGCACAGATTTTGACAAAAGACAATTTAATAACAATATTGTATATCTGTGTTCTTTGTGATTTCAGGTTTAATTTTCTCAAGAGTTCTATGAAATCACTCTACTCTACATATGAAAGAAAAATGTGATAAATTCTCTCATTATTGAAAATAGAGTTCAAATTGAAAATAAAGTTCAAGTCAATATGAAGACTTATGAATTATCATTCTATTTCGACTATTCCTTTCTTCAGCCTTTGTTACAGGGTATTTTAGAGGTGGAACAAAGGTTATCTGAGATAGAAATGGAAAACTGTAATATTCATAGCCCTTCTGGTCATGGAAAACTGAAGCAGATGTAATAAAATCAAATATTGATGTATGTTATTGAAAACAAGCACTGATCTGAAGCAGGTCAGTACAGACAAGGAGGGATGGACAGCTAATGTGCATGTGCCATGACACAGACAACCTTGTCAGCTAAACAAGAGAAGGGCAGCCAGAAATCCTTCCCAAAGGACTGTGGGTACTCCAGTCCTAGAAACAGTCACAAAGGCTGCACTCTGAGTTTGTATTTGCGATGAGCAAGAATTTAATTGGATAAGTCAGCATAGCAACATATATTCAAGAATATTTTTTATAACAACCATGCAATCACCCATGCCAAGTCACTGTGCCTCCTATCCTTTGTTGAAAGTTTCAAACCTCCATGCAGGGAATGCTTTGAGGTGACGCAGCTCTGCCAGGGTTAAAATTTGAACCCATGTCTCCCTTTGTCCAGCTCCACATGCATCTGTTGCAATTTAGTTTTTCTTTAAATACTACCCCAGCAGTCCTGAGGTTTACACTGTGAGCTTTGAGCTGAAATTGACTGCCACTTTCTTTATAATTTGGCATCAACAGATCAGTATAGCCTGAGACAATTATTATTATATATCTGTGCCATTTCAATCTCTATCACAGAAAAACCTCTGTTGTTGTAGCTTTTGTAAGCACTTTAATTAGTCATGAGGGGGGAAAAAAAGACTTAGTCACCACCCCACAGAACATATCCCTATATTTATTTTATCTGTTATTACCTATTGATAATATCTTATAAGAATAATTTTAGAGCAATTGTTATCTATGGACTTCCCAGAAATTGTAAATTCAAGAAAAGTTAATGTAGAAGTAGAGTTAGGAAAGCTACCTTTATAGTGTATTGGTTAATGCTCATGATTTGGTAAACCTGGGAATGTTCATGGAAAACCTGCTTATTTAATACTGCCAAACACACATCTATTTTTCAGGGTAATTTGCCTTGACAAGGAGAGAAAATAAATGGATCCACCCCTTCACTTTCTAGTTGTGAAAGCTGGAAATTATTGCTCTGTCAGATTCTTATAGACACTGTTAGGAACCATGGGATCATAATTCAGATATCAGGCAAAGAATAACTAAGCTCTGCCTGCAAGTAATTGGGTGATGTTTATGCAGAAAAGCTGCTGGGTCACAGACAAGCAGGCAAAATCCTTTGAAAATGATTGCCTTCAAGTATATTAATTGGTGAATTTCATTTCAAATACTTGCATTATCTCTAAGTACATTATATCACTTTGAAAGTAAAAAACAGTATTCTCAATAATTCAGCAGACTAGAAATCTACATGAATGTGCATAAGATTCTAATGCCCGTGTTCTACCTTCACCCTGTAGAAGAAACTTTTACGATGAATGACTGCATGTGCATTTTGGCTGTGTTATAGTCTGAGTTATAAACCCACCTCCAATGTGTTGGTAAACATTTCCATTGGATCAGTATTCACTGTCTCAGTATTTACATATTCATAGAGGAAACCAGAAGATTCCTTTCTTTAAGACCATGCATCCAGTTCCTATGCCCCAACCAAGGTCCCATCTACCTACCATTCTCCTCAAATTTAGGAATCTGCCTCCTAGGAGCTATTTGCCAGGAGAGTGAAGCAATCTTCCAATTCCGCTGCATCCATCTGGAGTGCATCTTTAATCCATGCTCACAGTACAAACAAGGTTGTATTATCCAGCTTTCTCTGGCTTCAAATATTCCATGTAAGATAAGGTTCATATATGGTCATAGATTCAAAGGTTCTAGTTCATGGTTATTTCACCTGTGCTTTTAGATATTCCTGGGCAAGTCTATCTGAGTAGAAGCAGGTGACATAACAAACATATTGACTTCATGGTGGTCAGAAAGCAGAGAGGGAAATAGAGGAGAAGGGGAAGGAGAAACTCATGGGGAGAAGAAGAGGAAAGGAAGGAGGACAGTCTGAGTCCCAGTGTCACCTGGAAAGGCACACACCAGTGCTGACATTTATCCATCTATTTGCGTTCTCCTCCCAGCATCTTCAAGTGCTGGTGGCAAAGATTTGCCCTATTAACTTTTCCTTCATATTTGATGTAGACATTAACAGGAGTATGTGATGTGACCCTTTGAAGCACTTACCAACACTCTCAATTCAGTGTCCGTTCTTCCTACATTCTCATCCATTTCCTAAACTAATCATGTTGAAGTATAAATGTAAGCATATCCTTCTCTATTAAAAGCAAATCATCTGCTGCTGTATTCTATTGCTGATGTTCACATCTATGGTTGCTGAAGTCACTAGATATGCACTCACTGATAAGCGGATATTAGCCCAGAAACTTAGAATACCCAAGACACAAATGCAAAACACAAGAGAGCCGAGAAGGATGACCATCGTGTGGATACTTCATTCCTCCTTAGAATAAGGAACAAAATACCCATGAAAGGATATAGGTACAGAGACAAAATTTAGAGCTAAGATNAAAGGATGGACTATCCAGAGACTACNCCATCNGGGAATCCATCCCATCATCAGCCACCAAACCCAGATACTAATGCACAGGCCAGCAAGATTCTGCTGAAGGGACCCTGATATAGCAGCCTCTTCTGAGGCTATGCCAGTGCCTGGCAAACACAGAAGTGGATGCTCACAGTCAGCTATTGGATGGAACACAATGCCCCCAATGGAGGAGCTAGAGAAAGTACCCAAAGAGCTGAAGGGGGCTGCAACCCTGTAGGTGCAACAACAATATGAACTAACCAGTACCCCCTGAGCTCGAGTCTCTAGCTGCATATGTAGCAGAAGATCGCCTAATCGGCCATTATTGGGAAGAGAGGCCCCTTGGTCTTGTAAACTTTATATGACCCAGCACAGGGGAAGGCCTGGGCCAAGTAGTGGGAGTGGGTGGGTAGGGGAGCAGGGGCAGGGGGAGGGTATAGGGAACTTTTGGGATAGCATTTGAAATGTAAATAAAGAAAATAATAATAAATAAATTTTAAAAATTTTTTTTAAAAAAGTAAATCATTCTCCTCTTACCTTTAGAAAACACAATGCCACTGATTTTGCTCATGGTTCAGGTTCTCATTCTGGATCTGGATCTGTCTCAAGTGTATTCCCTACCTCATCTGTTCAGATAATGATAGCCCTACTGAAATAGCTTCTACTCACTACAGGTACTGTGTATACTTAAAAGAAAAACATGCCCCTGACCTGTACCACCATGTGCCCCACCCCCTACCACACTGGCTATTCACAGGATTCCTTGGTTTGTTCCAGGTTGCAGTTCTCTAAATGAAACCTTTTCTAAAAGGAATTTCCTTATCTTAAATAAATGTATACTTCTGGTTCATACGATGCTATCTCAACACTATCTCTTTCACTGATAACTCAAAATACTTTCCTATATTTAAGTTCTCCAGAAGAGAAATGCTGTGTTGTCTCATCTGCATTCGTTCCTCAGTAACAGCTCTGAACTAGACTCCTCCACAACATAGGCTCATGGGCACATCTATATATGCAAACAAATATGCATATGTAAATGTAAGTATAGTTGAACACGATAACATAAAAATAGATTAGTTTATGTAATTATTCACTCTATTATTAGAAAAATTTAATATTCAATGTATAAGCAAGAATATATAAAATTTAGTTGAATGTCCTCAATGCTATCTTCTCGTATTACAAAGATATAAAAAATTAACTTAATACATATTAGTCCTAATTTATCAACATCTATGTCCAGCATCTACTTGACAAAAGGTTGTGTAGTATTTGTTTTTATTGGTGGTCATACTCCTTTCAAAATAAGTGCTGAGTTTATTCTCAAAATTTCCTATAAATTACTCTTTGTTGATAAATTTTATAACAAATATAATATATTAAATTTTGAAGCTATTTTTAAGTTAAACTTAATTATTTTCTATTTATTGACTTTACATCCCTCTCACTGACCCACCCCCAGTCACCCCCTGACACAGTCCCTCCGCAATCCCCCTTCCCCTTTAACTCTGAGCCCTTGCCATTTATCCTGCCACCTTGGCACTTCAAGTCTATGAGAGGCTATGTTCATTCCACAAACAGGCAACAACATTTGGGATAACACTGCTCCAGCAGTTCAGGAAACACATGAAGACCAAGCTGCACATCTGCTGCATATGTACTAGAGGCCTACGTCCAGCCTGGAAATATTTCCTGATTGGTGGTTCAATCTCTGAGATTCCCCAAATATCCAGGTGAGTTAAGGAGGGCAACTGATTTTGTTGATTTAATTTTATATCCAGCTCCTTTGCTGAAGTTGTTTATCGACTGTAGTAGATCTCTGGTAGAATTTTGGGGTCACTTATATATACTATCATATTATCTGCAAATAGTGATAGCTTTACTTTTTTTCTTTTCTAATTTGTATGCTTTTGATCTCCTTTAGTTGTCTTATTGCTCTCCAAAAATTTCAAGTACTGTATTAAATAGATAGGAAGACAGTGGGCATCCTAGTCTTTTCCCTCATTTTGGTGGAATTCTTTAATTTCCTCTCCAGTTAGATACATGTTGGCTATTGGCTTACTGTATATTGCTTTGATTATGTTTAGATATGTGACTTATATTACTGTTTCCTCTACTATTTTAACATGAATGGTTATTGGATTTTATCAAAGACTTTTTTTACCATATAATGAGATTATCATGTTATTTCTTTTCTTTCACTTTGTTTATATGATACATTACATTGATGGGTTTTCATAATTTGAACCATCCATACATTCTTGGGATAAAACCTACAGAAGATGTTCCAACTTATAAGAAGGACACATGCTCCACTATGTTCATAGCAGCTTTATTTATAATAGCCAGAAGCTAAAAAGAACCCAGATGTCCCTCAGCAGAGGAATGGATACAGAAAATGCGGTACATTTACACAATGGAATACTACTCAGCAATTAAAAACAATAAATTTATGAAATTCTTAGGCAAATTGATGCATCTGGAGGATATCATCCTGAGTGAGATAACCTAATCACAAAACAACAGAAGTGATATGCACTCACTGATAAGCAGATATTAGTCCCCAAACTTAGAATACCCAAGATACAATTTGCAAAACATGTGAAACTCAAGAAGAAAGACAAAAGTGTGGATACTTCGTTCCTTCTTAGATTGGGGAACAAAATACACATGGAAGGAGTTACAGAGACAAAGTTTGAAGCTGAGATGGAAGGAAGGACCATTCAGATACTGCCCTACCTGGGAATCCATCCCATAAGCAACAACCAAACCCAGACACTATTGCACATGCCAGCAAGATTTTGCTGACAGGGCCCTGATATAGCTATCTCTTGTGAGGCTATGCCAGTGCCTGGCAAATACAGAAGTAGATGCTCACAGTCATCTATTGGATAGAACACAGGGCCCCCATTGGAGGAGCAAGAGAAAGTACCCAAGGAGCTAAAGGGGTCTACAATCCTATAGGAGGAACAATAATATGAACAAACCAGTACCCACCCTCCCAGAGCTTGTGTGTTTCTAGTTGCATATGTAGTAGAGGATGGCCTAGTTGGCCATCAATGAGAGGAGAGGCCCTTGGTCTTGCAAATATTATATGCCCCAGTATAGGGGAATGCCAGGGCCAGGAAATGGGAGTGTGTTGGCTGGGGAGCAGGGCGGGCAGAGAGTATAGGTGACTTTTGGAGAGGAAACTAGGAAAGGGGATAGCATTTGCAATGTAAATGAAGATAATATCTAATAAAAAATGTAAAAAAAAAAAAAAAAGAAAAGAAAAGAAAAGAAAACTACTTAATTTTGATGGATGATGTCTGAAATGGATCCCTGGATTCAGTTTTCAAGTATTTTCTTAGTACTTTTGAATGAATGTTCGTAAGAGGAATCAGTCTAAAGTGTTCTTTCTTTGTTGAGTCATGGTGTGGTTTAGGTATCAGGGTGACTATGGCCTCATAGAATGAGATTGGCATTGTTTCTTCCATTTCTATTTTGTGAACCATTTGAGGACAATTGGTATTAGCTCTTCTTTGAAAGTCTGGTAGAGTTCTCCACGAAAATCCTCTGGCCCTGAGATTTTCTTGGTTGCAAGACCTCTATCATCTTTACAAGACTGGATTTAAGGTCATTTTCTTGTGCTTCTCTTGTGTTATGACCTGATGTAGCATGGTCACTGTGTTCTGAATGTACCATACTTTCTTGGCTTTAGTTGATCGTGTTAGTTTGAGGGCCTTTACCCATCTGGATGCCTTTGTTCCCTGGATGTTGGTATTGTAGTAGGTGTTAGGGGGTGCTTGGAGGTCAACTTTAGTAGTCCTGGTATGGCAGGCCGCTGACAAGCATCATTGGGCTGTTGTGTTCTGGACCTGCAGGTCTCTATGGTTCAGGAGATGCAGGTCCAATGACAGTGGAGAAGAGGTGACAGAAGAAAGGACGTGTCTGTAGGCCAGCAGGCTGTTCAGAACAGATTGGAGTGCCCAGAAGACTCAGATAGCAGGAACAATGGGAGGGGAAACTAACCTGTTCAGGATCCATAGGTCTGCTGGACGTTGAAGGAGAGGTGGCAGGAGAATGGAGGAGAATGGAGGTCTGCCATGGGTAGCAGAGTGCTTAGGGAGCTTGGCTTGTCCCAGAGCCTAAAGATATACTTTAATTAAGACAAAATAGCTTTTTAAAAAAGAGTTTTATTTTATTTTGTCTCAACATTTACAAATATGAAAAATTTTGATAATTAGGCAGACATCCAACACAGTCTAAGGGATGTTTTTTAACACTGAAAAGTATTATTAGTTCTTTTTAAAATAGCATTTAATTGAAATTGTTTGCTACATGTTAAAGAAAGCACCGAAACAATGGAATAAAGTTTAATTTTCACATATTAAATTAGAGAATTTTGAGTAAAATAATTTTCTCATAGTTTTTGTTGTTAAATATTTTGATGGAGTTCAATCTGTAATTTTTTCTTTCTTCAATTGTTTTATTTTTATTTTATGGGTATAAATCTTGTGTCAGTACATATGCAAGTACAGAATATGCATGTGCCATGCCCAAAGAGACCGGAAATGGACTTTGAATGCCTTGGCAATATAGTTACAAACATTTGTGAGCTCTCATGTGAGTACTGGGAGCTGAACCCAAGTCCTCTGGAAGAACAGTAAAAGCTAATAGCCAGTGAACTCTATCCAGTCTCACACATGTAAAGTTCTAATTGTATGGTGAGTTGTGTGTTTTGACAAAAGCTATAGTACATACAATCTTAACAATAACAAAAATATTACCGATATTACTGATAATAAAATATTAACAATTTTATTCGTTGATGTAATTTTCAAATTGTTTCACAATGAAAGTTATTATTCTAAAACAAGTCACTGCTTGTACCTAGAGATGCACATACAATATTTGTAACTGTGATTAAGCATTCTGAACCATTTTCTTTTCCAGATAATCTTTGTCTTTTGATCTGATGTATTTGGTGTTTTCCCTGTAACAAAACTCATTTCCATTTCTAATCTCTTACACTGCATACAAGTAACCCTAATTATATTATTGTGTATACTAGGCCTTATTGGTGGTTACCATTTAGCTATTGTAAAAGATTAATGTCTCCATATGACAGGTAGGTCCTGCATGTGCTTGCATCTTTCTTTCATGTGTCCTGGTAGGAATTTTATAGCTCTTGAACCAAAATAACATAGCCTAGAAATGGTGAATTATGACACCTATTCTATCCAGGCTTATTTTGAAAACTATTTTTTCATGTGTTGATTATTTCTACACAGTAACTTTCTGATGGCTAACAGAGGTAAACAGATATGTTCGATACTTGTGTGACTCTTTACATAGGAAACTGGTTCATAAAAAATTATAGGCATGAATAGTGCTCTATACATGTATAGGAAGAACCAATAAAGTTGATAGGATGAATTTGTAGATTTGTAATTTGATGTGAATCATTGGAAGAGTTGCTTTCTTGACCTCATTTGGTAAGATTCTAAAATATTGACGTTCAAATACAGAAAGGATCTGGATGTGGCACTGAACATATAGTTAGAACTTAACGTGTATGAGGCTGGATAAGGCTAAATAGTTAAAATCTTTCTGTTCTTGAAGAGGACTTGGGTTCTGTTCACAGTATCACAGTACAGCTCATAATTGTTTGTAATTCCATTACCAAGTTATTCCAGGCCCTCTACCAGCCTTCAGTCCTTTTCCCCTATCTGATATCCTATAAAGTTCCCCTCTCTGTGCCCCCCTCCATCTCCTTTCCCTCCCAGATAATTCCATCCCCCATTCTGGTTGCTTTCTTCTCCCTCTCAAGTGGATCTGAGACATCCTCATTTGGGCCCTTCAGCTTGTTGACCTTTTTGAGTTCTGTGGGCTGTATCTTGGGTATTTGGCACTTTTTTTTTTTTTTGGTTAATATCCACTTAATAGTGAGCACATATCAAACGTGACCTTTTGTGTCTGAGTTACCTCACTCAGTATCATAATATTTTAAAGGAATATGTGTTAGAAACATTAATCAACTACTAGAAGACAAAATTATTTCCAGGATGAAACCACATAGTGTTGCATGTGTATGACTGACACTCTAAAGATGTTTAAGTAAGGCTCTGTGTTTGTCTAGTCAAATCAAAATTATAGGTAAAACCAATACGGAATTCTTCAATTACACTCATTTATCACATTTTAAATAACAAAGTTTAAAATACTAACTTTATGGTGATATAAAGGATATAATTATAAATTAAGGGTTTTGTCTTAATCACACTAAGAATCTAAAATCCTCTACCTTCTTTATGCACCTATTCAGATCAACCCTTCTAAGTTTTATTGACATTTTGTATCTCTATTCCATACTACCCTAAAACTAGACATATTCTTGTCTTTGTATACACTTTTACATTACCTATTAATAGATCTTACACAATAAAATGTATAATCCTTTAGAAAATAGATTATAACTTTCTTCCTTTAAAACAATAAATTTTAAAAATATTGATATAGGAATTGAATTATATAAAATTATGTGAATGAATGTATAAATGTATATCCATATTATTGCCTACAACAAGAAAATCTGAAATTTAAACGGTTTGTATTTCTATGTTTTAAATGTAATATTCATATTTTATATTATTTATATAAATTCATATTAGTCCCAAAGGTCTTTAGAGTAAACCATGCAGCCATAAATATATGTGACTTACTGTTGTAAACTTCAAGCTAAATGTAGGATCTTTATATAGTAAACAAATATCAGAGTGTCTATAATTGCCAACATAAAGAGAATGAACATATAATCAATTTATTCATACCTTTTTCCTCTTTAACATTTTATTAAATTTGTATTCTTTAATATAGCTCAACAAGTTTACTACAATATTACTAGGATACAAGGGCATGGATTTGTTAGTGGATTCTATTTTAATTCTGTTTCATCCACCAAAGGCCTACTTCCACTATTCTGTTATTTAGACATCATAACCCTATGGTATTAATGGAGAATGAAAATAAAATGACAGCACCAAAATTCCTTGAAACACATGATTTTATATCTTATTGTCAAATAATGCATTGATGTATATAAGAACATTACACAAAACTTTGTTTTAACTTAATCTTCATACAATGCAATACATTAGGTATTATTAGCCAATTTAAAAGAACTGAGGCAACTTACTGAAAAGTACAAAATTATTTAATGACTTAAGATTCAAATGAAGGCATTCTTTCTCCAGAGGACAGTAAACAGCACAAGAATTAATAACTGGACTCCATAATCAGCTTCGAGGGAAAAATGTAAGAAATAAAACCAGTATTTCATATCAGAATAAGGATAGACTGAAAAGCAAAATAAATAATAATAATAATAATAATAATAATAATAATAATAATAATAATAATAATTAAGTGACATCGCTCTCTTAACCTTTCATAGTGGTTAACAAAAACAATCTATTTGATAATGTTTACATCTTCACTGCCTCAAAATTACCTTGAGGTTAAAATCCAAGGTCTGAAATATGCTTTCAAAATGACCTATAATATGATCTCATCCTATAGCCTTAAAGTTAAGACCTTCACATTCCTAAGATGTTTTCATTGCTATGCTGCTGTGCAGGAAAATGGAGAGGTTGAGAACAAATATAGACAAACAATTCTCTAGTTCTTTTATGCTGATCATGTTACTAAGATTTCAGTGGCTATTTCACTGTATCATAGGGGACTGTACACAAAAACATCAGTCATATCCAGGTGCAAAACTTCCCAGAATAAAAATGCACACACAAAGTGTGGCTAGCAATGGTTGAGAATGCATTAATGTCCTTGAGTGTATACCATGTGAAGAGCATAGACCCCCTTATCCAAAAACTAGCTTCTTGTGAACAATTATAATATTTTCTATCTACAACAGTTAATTGATGAGACAATTTTTAACATATTCTTCTCTCTAATTCCACATTTAAAGTTACATATTTCTTCAATTAGGATTAGAATATTGGTTTATTTTAAAGACTTAAGACGGGTCAGGGAAGTATAGAGGAGATGAGACAGAGTGAGGTGAATATAATCAAAATATTTTGTACACATGTACAAAACATTCAAAGTGTGTTGGGGGGGAGGGCTATCCACTGTCTTCCCTGGCCAATTTGTTTGATAATTTTCTTTCCATTACACTGAAGAGCAGCTTTTAAGGTATAGTATTATTGCTAAGATATTTTAAAATATTGTTTTCTTAAATACTTGCAATTGAAGTTTTCAGCTTTCATCTAACACTTCCCTGATATATTTAGACACATACCTTCCCTGATGGTTACAAATTCTATCAATGTGTGAAAGTAAACTGTCTTATAGCTAAGAAAACCCAAAAATCTGTCAATAATTTACATAACTAGAAAAGAATTGTTTTGAGTGCCACCCACCTATCTCCAAAATTTTAACCCATTATTGCTCCTGTCTAAAGAATTTACAGGGAAAAAGAGTGGAGCAGAGACTGAAGGAAAGATGATCCAGAGACTGCCCCACCTGGGGATCCATCCTACATGCAGACAACCAAACCCAGACACTATTGTGGGATGCCCAGAAGTGCTTGCTGAAAGGAGCTGTCTCCTGAGAGGCTGTGCAAGATCCTGACAAACACACAGGAGGCTGCTTGCGGCCAACCATTGAACTGAATACTGGGTCCCCAATGGAGGAGTTAGGGGAAGGACTGAAGGAGCTGAAGGGGACTTACCTGGCACCAATGGGAGTGGAGGCCCTAGGTCCTGTGAAGGCTTGATGCCCCAGTGTAGGGGAATGCTAGGCCTGTTAGGTGGGAATGGTTGGGTGGCAGAGCACCCTCACAGAAGCAGTAGAGAGCGGGGAGGGGAGATGGGGTTTGCAGAAGGGAAACTAGGAAAAGGGATAACATTTGAAATGTAAACAAATAAAATATTCATTTTAAAAAAAATGTTCTCTGTCAAGTGAAATTGACATCATAGATTTTTTTTTTTTTAAATTATGTTCACTTTCTGAAACTTTTCAAACTGGAAATAGCATCTCCACTGGAATCATGCCTCATACATGTACACTTAACAATACATCCGTAAATAGTGAGTAAACTGCCGAGTTAATTATTTTAATGAAGGTGCACCTGTAACTATTGCATAGTCTTCAGACCTGATCATCCTGAGTGAGGTAACCCAATCACAAAAGAACATACATGGTATGCACTCACTGAGATGTGGATATTAGCCCAGAAGCTCAGAATACCCAAGATACAATTCACAGACCATATGAACCTCAAGAAGAAGGAAGACCAAAGTGTAGCTACTTCAGTTATTCTTAGAAGTGGGAAACAAAATATCTGTGGGAGGAGATACAGGGACAATGGGTAGAGCAGAGACAGAAGGAAAGGCCATCCAAAGACTGCCCCACCTGGGATCCACCCAAATAGTTTCCAAACCCAGACACTATTGTGGATGCCAAGGAGTGCTTGCTGACAGGGGCCTACTATAGCTGTCTCCTGAGAGGCTTTGCCAGTGCCTGACAAATACAGAAGTGGATGCTCTCAGGCAACCATTGGACTGAACACAGGATTCCAAATGGAGGAGCTCGATAAAGGACCCAAGGAGCTGATGCGGTTTGCAGCCCCATAGAAGGAACAACAATTTGAACCAATCCGTATCCCGAGACCTCCCAGGGACTAAACCACCAACCAAAGAGTACACATGAAGGGACCCATGGCTCCAGCTGCATATGTAGCAGAGGATGGCCTTGTCTGTAATCAATAGGAGGAAATGCCCTTGGTCCTATGTAGGCTCAATGCCCCAGTGTAGAGGAATGACAGGACAGGGATGCAGGAGTGGGTGGTGAACAGGGGAGAGGGGATGGGATAGGGGGTTTTTGGAGGGGAAACCAGGAAAGGGAATAATATTTGAAATGTAAATAAAGAAAATATCTAATAAAAAAGAAAAAGAACAAAGAAAACTCAAAATTCAAGTTTATTACTCTTACTTTGTGCATAATATTTGTGAAATAATGACGATGATGCTCTAATCCTGTGTATGTACTACTGCTGGTCACTGTGATAAAGTGTGTTAGAGAAAACAGCATCACTATATCCCTGGGATCAACAGTAAAATAGTAAAACACTTCTCATTATGTTAAAGGATTGGCTTATTTATATAATCTCTATTGCTGCACCAGCGATCATTTTTTGTTATCATTTTTCATGACATTTATTATTGGTGCATATTAAATATAGTATGAAAATAACTCCATATTTAACATTTTTATATCTAAAGCAGAATAATACAGCATTAATAAACATCACACTATGAAAAGAGACTCTGAGAACTAGAGTTGAAAACTTTCATAGTAAAGAAATTATTTCCCAGTTTTTATAGAGAAAAGGCATATTAAGGAAAATGTTTGATATGTGTTCAACCAAACCCACGTGCATGTGATAGTATAGGATTTGAGGCTAGAATTTCCTCAAATGATTTAGCTATATTAAGTTTAGCATGTGTGAATCATGTGAATGTATCTTCAACATAAACTTTTATTGACTGGAAATTTCACATTATGCATCCAGATCACACTCATTTTCTAGCCCTTCCACATTGGCCCCACCCCTGTGACTTCCTCCTCACACACAAAACAATTTAATTTAAAATTAAGAAGCCCACTTTGTGTTATCAATGTAGTCACTGGAGCATGTTCAAACTCTCATTGGCCAGCCTCTTAATTAGAACTGAGTAATTCCCTCTCTGTCAAAAGCCAGCAATTGCAGAACGCTGACTTCAGCAACCTGATCACATGTTTTTCGAGCATTCTTTTGATGTACTTCTCCCTGGTATGCAAGTTTTTCTGGGGGGGTAGGAGTTGGGGTGAGGGTTAGCACAGAAGTCTTCCATTTCTCTTACTGTTTCCCATTGTACATCTGCAATCATCCATATCACTACAGTGGTGAGTGGGCCTGCCGCAGCCTGGGGCCTTTGCTGTTCATAGTCTATGCTGTTGTCAGAAACCATGTGCAAGTGCTGTTGACTATAAAGAGGAATGTGAATAATTTTTGAAAGTGTCATTTTAAAGTGAATAAAGGAGACTTGACACTGCTCAGCAGTTAAGAAGAATGGCTGCTCTTTTAAAAAAGTAAGGTCTACATGATGATTAACTAGTGTAGTTAGCTCTACTTACAGGGGTCCCATACTGTCTTCTAGCCCCCCATGGATAGGTTATACCCACTCTACACAGACAGACAGACAGACAGACAGACGCGTATATACATACTAATTAAATATTTAAAAATGATGAATAATCATGGGTTGGAGATAAGCAGAGACCAAGTAGATATCTAAGGGATGCTGTTGATACTGCTGTGAAAATCCGAGAGCCCGAAGGAAAAATAAAACTCTGTTCCAGATATAGGTAGACAGATACAGCATTCTCTGCAATTTTAGCTAACTTTACTTGTAACGTTATTTCCTCACCACAGTAAAAGCAGTGGTAATAGTCTCAGAGCATTTAGTATTAATCTGATTCAGAAGAAATGTAAGCTTCTAAACAACTAAAATTCTACAGAGTCTGTTGTTGTTAAACTACTGTTTCCCAATGTATGACTGCAGAACGTAAAACAAAACAAAACAAACAGACCTTTACTAACAACCTAGTCTCTGCTCATATGGACTAAGACTATCACCAGGGGTTACAAAAATGACACAAAATACAACTGAATCTTTGCATTTTTTAGCCATTGTTTCCATAGCTCCTTGCAGGTTTTAAGTTCCTACCCTAATTAGATTATTCTCCTGATCTAACATTGTTTGACTTCTGACTCAATAACAATAATAATAAAAATGAGTTGGAAATCAATTTTATTTTGGTTTCCTAATGTCCTAAGGAGTCCAAATTTAACATTATACTGGGAAAGCCAGAATAAATACTCCATAGTTTAGTTTAGAGCTGCTTTTCTGAACTTGAAATGATTTTAATACTGAGAAACTAGGTTGAAAAAAAATAGATAAAAACCCTTATAAACTTTGTATTTTCTGAATTTTCTATTAGTATAATCAAATATCACACTTGTGTTATTTTTTGTCTTGTAATAAAGGGAAAATTCTTAGGATTATAGAAGAAGTGTCATTCTTCAGATTTCAACAGGACCTTTGACACTTCAGTGATCTGGGCAGTGGTTTCAGGTACTATCCCCGCTATGAGTATTTTCCCATAGGTGGGTCATCTCTTTCAATGACTTCACAATTCTAGGTCCTGAGGTTTCTTATGAGAAAGGGTCAAAACCATTAAATAATGAGAGACTGGGAAGGAGAACTTTGAAACACTATCTTACTGAACATGACAGAACACGTGTAAACACGAACTCACAATAGCTAATTTATTTATATCCGGTATATACTCATTACAAATGGAGTGAGGAAAAACTCAGAAAAAAGACAAAAAGTTTAGAATATTCCTCATTGTATTGTAAACTATGTGTCCTGCTGAGGCCAGAGAGAGGAGTTACAGTTATGAGCATCTGTTGGTCCTGCAGAGAACCCTTTCTGGTTCCTACCGCTCCCATCAAGCATCTCTGAACAGCCTGTAAGTCCAGTTTCAAGAGGAACTGATGTTGTCTTCTTGCTTCTGCAGAGAGTGAAAGGACTATGGTGCACACACATATACTCAGACATGCACATATATGCATAAAGTAAATAAATATAAACCTTAAAATAAGGATAGATACATATGTCCAGCACCCAGAATATTCCCAAGAATATCACAATTACTGTAAACACTGTGCAGATATTTTAAACTACTGATATGGGCCACATTCTGCTGCATGCACAAAGCTAACTGTTCTGAAATACTCTAGCCTGAAATATCAGCACTTTGTTTTCTGCAAGGAAAATTTTTGATACTTATCCCAAAACTATTATCATTGCTCATTGATTTTATTCTACCTTTCAGAGTTCATTTCAGATTTTTTTTTTACCTCTATTCATCTTCTGTGTGTGTTTGTTTTGCTCCCTTTACTGATAGATGGTAGTAATTCTCATGTTCATGGCGGGGGGGGGGGCGGCTACCAAATCATGAACATTTCAAAAATGACTAAAATGACTATAACCAAAGCCAATTCACATCTACTTACTCTGCTTCCTCTGGGCTATGGAGGCTTGGGGATCAGAAATATTTTAAACGTTTACAGAAGATGATCACATGCAATCCATAAGTCTGAACATCTGAAATGCACGAGGACTTATGGCCATGAGAATAGTACCTTGAACATTGTGAACTGTGGCCACTACAGTTCTTGAAACATAGTGGTTTCCTAAAGACAGACGATGGCTCCAGTTTTGAGTAATCAACTCAAGAACAAGACAGAATTAACATTTTCTAATTATGAGTAAAGGCATAAAAGAATTTATCTTGAGGTTAAAAAGGTGGTTTAAGCTAGAAACAAGACAGGTATGCAGAAATGCCTGACTCGAGTGCTCTGAATTGAACTCAGGTCCTGTGAAAAGCAGTGTAACATCTTAAATTCAAGCTGTCTTTCATCCTTAACAAAAAGGGCTTGTAAAAGGATCAAGGTTTTAAAAAGAGCATCTCTCATGGGATAATTTTTAGAATTAATAAATAACAAACTCTTACATGAGTTTCTATGATGTCACTCTGAATTTTAACATTCATCTCTTCAAATGCATGCTGTCAAGGGCTGTCAATTTACAAAATAAGACAGATACAGGTAAATAATTAATTTTGAGGTGGTGTCCTTCATTTTCATTTTGCAAAAGCCGCTTGGAGAAGCTCTTAGGCAACTTGACATTTATTAAGTACATGCTCTGACTTTATAGATGGCTTTTTTCAAACTTCTCCTCTCAATACTCAGGAGGGCAGAACTAAGGCCAGCAGAGAGATGGTAATGGGTGCTTTCCAAGCATGATTGAGAATATATAGTACACAGGGGCCACAATTACCACCCTTGTTATTCACATTGAAAGTCTTCCTTTTTCTAATCCAAGGATCTTTAAGCTATATTTTGCAGTAAATTCTTGCATTTCTAAAGACTGCACAGTAGAAAGATGTCTATACTTCACAATATACTAGTAGTAATTCAGAAACACGATTAGAGACACTGCTGGGAAAAGTTATGTGTCAGAAGTAATGCTGCAAATCTTAACTGGAAGGCTCTTCAAGCCAGAGAAGCTCTTTCTCCATCCATAACTGACGAGCAATCCTTACCATTATTATGAATACCTAAGCATTGCCAGACTAACCTACAAAAAAATGTCAACATCCCTGGCATCGCAAATACAAGTGTTTTAACCTGTAAAATTTTAAACTAGCTATATGTAAACTCTATTATTTTTAGTGTTGTAACAAAATAGGGAAAGGCAGCACAAAAGCCTTGATGTTAGATATTTTGTTAGTTATTATAATAAAATTCATATGTCCTGAAACTAAAATTTAATATAAAACAATCCCCTAAACTATTCATTCTAGATTTTAATGACAGAAAATGTAAACAGAGACTTCTATGGCTCACTTTCATGCATCCCTCTTCATTTCCCTACTACCAAGACCCTTCACTTCAAAATTGTGTGTGCACATGTGTGTGTGTGTGTGTTTTGTGAAACCCCATCTACTTCTTTTTTAATTAATTTTTATTTAAAATAATGTCATCAATATGATGTACAATATCTTTTGTTTTAGAGGTAGAGTTTTCATGGCTATTGAAAAGAAGAAACGTTAAAGAAATTTTAAAAGGATATGAAGTAGTGGTATAAGGAATTAAATACCCTTTTCAAGAATTTGATGTAGACATTGTTCACCTATCTTTGTATTCTGACTCTAAAATTCTTGAAAAAAATATAACAAATATACATATATATTATATTTTGCAATCTGTTCAACCATCTCCTGGGTAAGTCTGGTAGTATGACAAGAATCAGACAGAAAGAGTCAGAGTGTCAGGTTGATGCAATGTGGACGACACTTTCTGTCCAGTGGTGTGATGTTTTCTGTGTTTCAATACTTGCCTATCAGTCATTCAGCAAATAAAGCCATAATATTTATTTGAATGACTATAATACATAGTATTTTAGCTTAGAAATATGTATTCACATGATGGATACTAAAAGAATACACATTCGAACTGCAAATGTTACATTATTCATTATCTTTCCATCATATTGTTCTTTTTTGTTTTTTTTTTGTTTGTTTGTTTGTTTTATTTTTTTCGAGACATGGTTTCTCTGTATAGCCCTGGCTGTACTGGAACTCACTTTGTAGACCAGGCTGGCCTTGAACTCAGAAATCCACTTGCCTCTGCCTCCCAGGTGCTGGGATTAAAGGCGTGTGCCACCACGCCTGGCTGCCCATATTGTTCTTAAGCATCATTTTAGAGTATTCCATGATTTATTTTATATCTGAAAACAATGATTAAGACTTTGAAAGCTGTTCCCTTTTTTAATTCAGGATACAGAATCTCTAATAATTGCTTTAGGAAATGATAAATCCATACTCATTGAGTTAGTCAACCCTGTCTACAGGTTTGGAAATTAGTATGGCTGAAAGCTTTGTATCTTCCCTAAAAAAAATTTCTTAAGTATACTATTTTACAGTTGCATATATATATTTCAATTCTGTGGTGATCTTCATAATGCCTCTGTAAAAATAATTGGCTGGAGTGAGCCAAAGGGCAAAGTCCACCTAGAAGGCTGGCAAGGGTGCAATTTCAAAAGGGCCCAGTGGGACTCTTGGAAGCATAGTGAGTTGTTGTAGGAAAAGATGGGGTTTTAAATTTCTCTTGGTTGTTCAATTTCCTGAAAGGAATGCTACTTTAAAGTTCACTGGGGCAGTCAACATCACTGGCAAACTTAATTTTCTGAAGCCAAATTCAGGTCAGAAAGTTCAGAGACTAGAATGGGTATGCTTACTGCCTGTTGTCAGGTAGAGACTTAAATGATAGGTTTTGAATATAAAACTGTCTTGCCTTCAATGAAAACACAAGGCTGTTATGGAGTTTTAAACTTTCATGTGGGAACAGAAAGGTGGTCATTTGGCTTGAACTAAAATAATTCAAAGGTAACAACTACAAACATAGGGACACTGCTTTTAATAATAAAACAGTAACAAGATTAGTATATGTGTCTTTCTTTAGTTATTTAACAATAATTTTGTTTGCCTATTTTTAAATTTTCATCAGCATTTTACTCGATGGTGGGATTTCATTAATCCTGTTTTCACTACTCAGGGTGCCGGAAGGAGGAGTGTTGTTTCCGGGATTATATTTACTTCTCGTATGATAAATCACCTCCCAGAAAATAGCAAGATTAAAGTTCTACATTTCCTATGGTAGATTATTCTGGATATTACATTTTAAGAGATATCCCATCAACACTACATTATATACATGACAACAAGACAATAAAAACTGCCCAGGCAAGCACACAGAGCTTTCTGGGCTGCCCCACCCCGTACCCTCCGGTTTCAAAGTGAGAACTTTTTTTAATATTTATTTCTTTTTTGGCTATTTTCTTTATTTACATTTCAAATGTTATCCCCTTTCCCAGTGTCCTTCCCTCCCAGATACACCCTGTCACATCCTCCCTCACCTCTATTGAGAACAGAACCTTTCTTCACCTTCCAGAAACAGCTGGGATTTGTGTACAGAGCTGAGTTGTCAGGGGGGTGAAATTGGGAAAGGTTCTGACTTTTGTTAATGCAGAGCAGCCGACAAGGTATTCTGCAGCAGAGATTTGTAGCTCTTGTTCCATGGTACTGGCAGATGGACCCTCCTACATCTATCGCCTGATAAGACTTTTGAGCCATCCTTTCTCAAAGGAACAAGTAGGAAAGGGCAAGGGAGCGGACGGAAAAAGAGGGAAGGGGGTGAGAAGAATATTTCTTTGAAACAGCTGGCTGATGGTTAGAAGTCATTGACTTGTCAGTGCTTTGTCAGACCCACCCCAAACAGTTATGAGTATACAAATGTATGTCAATTATAATCCATATGATAAACAAAAATTTTCTAGACATGTTTTTGGTATTCTCCAGCTATGTTCATTCTTTACACCCAGATACTCTAAGTAAGCCTTGTTAAATATTGAAAGTACATAATTTAAAAAACAAGATAGCCTGAAGGAGAGACGCTTCATTGTTAAGAGCATGAAATGCTATTACAGAGGGCCTGCAGAGTTCAGTTCCCAGCTCTCAAAGTAGATAGCTCACACAGGCCAGTGGACACAGATTAAGACGGTAGAACACCTTCTAGCCTCTCCTTGTTCTCTGGGCTTCCGTATTCACATGCACATACTCCAATAGAGATGAATAATAAACTAAAGAAAAATATAGATCAATAAAATTTCATAGAATAAAACTAATCACGGTTTATAGAATTCCAATATGACTTTCAGGAATTTTTTCCATGTTATATGTTCTTGGCATCATCTTTTGAGATGCAAATGTGGTATACTTCCGTCTTACGGGATATGTTATATTTGACCTTTTAAAAATTAGATAACCTTCAATTTGTATGACTTCATTGAGTGCTTTCATGGTACCAGAGGCCATATAAAGACAGAAATACATACATACTAGAAATACGTTATTGTTATGGTTAAAATATAAAAACATAAAGAGAGTAAAGAAAAGATTTGGAAACTTTTTATTCATTTTATTTCTGTGGATACTTTGACTGCAAATATGTCTCTGTACCATGTGTGGAGCACCCTCAGAAACCAGAAGGGAGCAGCCATCACCTGAAACTGAACTTAACGTTATTATACACCATGTAGATGCTAGGACTCAAGCCTAGGTCTTCTGGAAGAGCTTCCAAGTACTGTTAAAGATGGAGCCATTTCACCAAACTTAGAAAACAAAATTATTTTGATTCAGTTCTATAATTTGCAAGGAAATTTTAGTCTGTCCATGTGATCTAGGAAGAGGACTCCAAGGTGCAGAAGGGAATGAACTCCAGCTGAGAATCTGAGTTTGGTCTTGTAAATTCTAGTCAGCTAGCTGGGCGGTAGTGACGCACGCCTTTAATCCCAGCACTCAGGAGGCAGAGGCAGGCGGATTTCTGAGTTCCAGGACAGCCAGGGCTACATAGAGAAACCCTGTCTTGAAAAAAACCACACACACACACACACACACACACACACACACACATAAAGTTCTAGTCACCTACATCACAATTTAGCTTCTAATCTACAACTGGTAATGTTAATAAGTAGCTGTTGTTTTAAACTGTCAAGCGATAATAAATTGTGGCATTGGAATGCTAATTGCCTCTTCTTTTGCATGCATACCCTCCAAAAGAAAAGCATATCCATGATAAAACAGATTATTAGTCATCATTTCTATCACGAGAGTTCTACAAGTGTGTTGTGGTAAAGCCCTGTCTTCCACTTTGTGTATTCCCCTTCTGAAACATCCTATTCCCTAGAATCTGCTTGACTCTCTAGGGACACATTATGCCCTCCCATAGAGAGAAGAAAGCCTATGATGATGAAGGCCCATTGTATCATATCATCTCAGACTACTCACTATTAGATTCAGATCAGATAACACTAAACAATTCCCTTGAGAGAGAAACTCATCCTCAAACACTGTCACAATTTCAGATGATACTCACAGGTGTCTTGGTGAATGATTAAGTCTTGGGATATCACAGAGAGCGTGCAGTAGGGGACAATATCACACCTCATACAAGATTTTATAATCTCAACTTATTCCTCTTAGAATAGAATATGTGATAATAAAGCTGCAAACAAGAGGTGTACTTGTTCTACTGATGACATTAATGACTTTAGAAATGCTGTATCCTTCCTTTATAGCACAGGCCAAAGTGTTTATATGGCCCATGTTTCATGCACATTGCATGACAAGACGAAATATTTCTTAGCTACAGCAAGCTATGCATGTATGGATATTAACAAAGTTCAGAAAACATTACACCATATTGCTTTACTTAATATAATTCGCTCATTTTATTTTTCTTTCCTCCCTTCTCTTTATTCATGGTATCATATATCCTAGGGTGGCTTTGAACTAACAATGAAGCCAAGGGTGAACATGAACTCATATTTTTACCTCCCGCTCCTATGTTTTTTTGATTACAGGTATGCATCGCTATGTCCAGTATGCTGTGCTGAAGCTCATGCTTTTTAGACAAACACTCTACCAACTGAGTGGCATGCTCAGCCCTCATGTCATTTTTGATGTCTGCCATACCTTGCTTGCTTCTTAAACCCTTATAGAAAGTAGTGAGATGGGCTTTGGAGTTCAGATGTAACTCAGAAAACATGTAAACAGCATTGGAGTTTTACAAAATTTAGATGCTATTTTAATCTTTACTAAACTGTCATGTTTGCTAACGTTCAGGTGCTAAATAAGTTTCAAGGATAATTAAAAGAGAAACCCTTTAAAACAAACCTGTCAACGTATTTTTCTAAAGGAAAAATAAGAGGTTTTAATCCTTATATAATGAACAACAACACAATTAATTTCTATTCATTTCTATATGATTTTTTGAAGGTAAAAACAATTCTAGTTAGAAGAGAATGTGTTGCCAAGGCCCATGAGCCTCAGCTAAACTAAACACTATGTCTCCAGCATATTTCTAATTAAATATGCAATTAAAATGTTCACTGCACCCTGAGGCCTCCCATCTTATTTAAATAACTGCTTGTCCTACTTTAAAAAAGCAAGTTATGGCATTCTCAGTATTTTTCAAATCCTTAGATTTTCTACATGACTTCACTAACAATTCAAGTTCTTAGAAAAAGGAAACCCCTGTGAAATTCAGTAATTCCTTCAACATTTAGCAAACATAAATTGGATAGCTCTATATAAATTAACAGGCTATACTTATGTAATTGTGTAACACAACAATTAAAGAAACATAGGCCATCAATTTGGAAGAGGGGATAAGGGGCAGGTGCCTGGGAGGGATAAAAAGAGGAATACATTAATTTAAAATAAAAAATAAAAATCAGATTTTTAAAATGATTAAGTTTATAAAACACCAATGTCTACTTTAAAAAAGAAATTAAAAAATAAGATAATTTTGCATTTTATTTAATTTGTTGTTTATTGGAAAATGATAAAACCAAACAAATATTTGAGTCATTAGGTGTCAATCAATTGTGTATTATCTAATACACAAGACATATACCATACACATAGTTTTAAATAGTGCTTCTCTGTTCCTTGATTTTTACCATGATTTTACTCAGAACACCTTATTGTGCAAAAAATTCTACATGCAAAAGCTCCAATAAGATTTTAAGCATGTTAGAGCATACTTTATATAATGGTTGGAATACATCACACATGACAGAAGAATTTAATATCCAAGTGCTCCTTGCTACACACATGCACAACACACACACACACACACAGACACACACACACACACACACACACACATTTTTCTGATAAATTATGTGTATAATATGTTGCATTTTGTTAAAGAACAAACAAGCAAAGGAAAGGCAATCTGACCTGATTTGGCTTTAGGGACTAAGGGCTGCAGAGACAAGGAAACAACCCACAAGAAAAATGAGAAACAAGAAACATCATATGCAGCAACCAACCAGAGTCATTTGCTTATTCCACATCTAGCCCAAGCAAGACAAAAGTTTAGAGCTTGTTATATTAAAATCTAGGGTCTCTGACATAATGAGAATATCTAGATAGACATGCCAGGAACATCCCAAACCAGAAGTAATCTAATATCTAAAATATGCATAATGGCTCTCTGCACTATTATCAGAAAAGAACAAGAACTGTAATAAAAGAATGAGGAAGTCATCAATAGATAAAACACATATGAGGGAATCTAAAGTTATAGGCTATATTGATCTCTACTAAAAATCAGAGAAACTACAAAATGAAACAATATATTACAGTTCTCAAAATGGCAGAGGAGACAGATTATCATAAAGAATGGTTTAAAATATGAGGAAAATTCCACCAGAGGGTTTTTATTTTATATTGTTGAGAATAGTTTTTGCAATCCTAGGTCTTTTGTTATTCCAGATGAATTTGCAAATTGCCTTTTCTAACTCTGTGAAGAATTGAGTTAGAATGTTGATGGGGTTTGCATTGAATCTGTAGATTGCTTTCAGCAAGATAGCCATTTTTACCATATTAAACCTGCCAATCCATGAGCATGGGAGATCTTTCCATCTCATAAGATGTCTTAGTCAGGGTTTCTATTCCTACACAAACATCATGACCAAGAAGCAAGTTGGGGAGGAAAGGGTTTATTCAGCTTACATTTCCATATTGCTGTTCATCACCAAAGGAAGTCGGGACTGGAACTCAAGCAGGTCAGAAAGCAGGAGCTGATGCAGAAGCCATGGAGGGATGTTCTTTGCTGGCTTGCTTCCCCTGGTTTGCTCAGCCTGATCTCTTATAGAACCAAGACTACCAGCCCAGAGATGGTCCCACTCACAAGGGCCCTCCCCCCTTGATCACTAATTGAGAAAATGCCTTACAGCTGGATCTCATGGAGGCATTTCCCCAACTGAAGCTCCTTTTTCTGTGGTAACTCCAGCTGTGTCAAGTTGACACAAAACTAACCAGTACATAAGATATTTTTTGAATTCTTTCTTCAGAGACTTGGAGTTCATATCATACAGATCTTTTGCTTCCTTAGCTAGAGTCACACCAAGGTATTTTATATTTTTATATGGCTCTTGTGAAGGGTGTTGTTTCCCTAATTTCTTTCTTAGCTTGTTTATCCTTTGTGTAGAGAAAGGCCACTGATTTGTTGGACCCTGATATAGCTGTCTCTAGTGAGGTTATGACAGTGCCTGGTAAATACAGAAGTGGATGCTCATAGTAATCTATTGGATGGAACACAGGGTCCCCAATGGAGAAGCTAGAGAAAGTACCCAAGGATCTGAAGGGGTCTGCAACCCTATAGGAGGAACAACAATATGAACTAACCAGTACCCTCAGAGCTTTTGGCCATCATTGGGAGGAGAGGCCCTTGGTCTTGCAAAGATTATATGCCCCAGTACAGGGGAATGCCAGGGCCAGGAAGCTGGAATGGATGGGTTAGGGAGCAGGGCAGGGGGAGGGTATAGGGGGTTTGGGGGATAGGATTTGAAATGTAAATGAAGAAAATATCTAATAAAATCTGAGGAAATATAATAGAAATCACTGTTCACATGAGTTTCCATAGAAACATTTTTGGAGCCTTAAGGAATATGTTTATCATGGATATATATGCCCTTGTCTCTGGTGTGTCAGCAGGTAATCTGTCATAATGGGTATAAGCAGTGAGGGGTCACAGGAATCTTAGGGGTTAAGTTTCCATCAAGACAGACAGCATAGGATGGATGCAAATTATAAAATATTATAAAACAATTAGGAAGAACAGTCAAAATGTACATAAAGAAATATAGCCACATCTTTAATGCATTAAGTAAAAGTAGAAAAGAGGAAGAAAACATGAGATTTATTGCCTGAATCAATTTATGTAAATTATACATAAGACAAATGATGTATACATGTAAATTTGATTAAAGAGCTTGGAACACATGCCTGTAAGGTAGAGTGGGAGTGGAGTACATGAGAACTAATGATCAAAATGGATAATCATTGACATGAGCCCAATGTTATGATTAATCACATTCCCTATGCTGACCATTAAAAGTAAAATCCGCTGAAAATACAGAGTGCAAGCCAGAGTACTGAACCAGCCCACATCTACTCAAGAGAATAAATGGATCTGAGAGTTTTATGATTCTATTTACATATAAACAATGACATGCTCATTATAAATCTTTCTTATTTTCTCATTATGCTTGTATTTCCTCCCTGCTTTATTTATCAACCTTTGTTGTTGGTCTGGTTTGATTTACTGAAGGTAAACTGCAAGCATTCACACTTACTCTATAATTCAATTTTTTCCCTAATCAAATATGACCTTTTCCAAGTTAACAACTTTTTCAAGTTAGATTTTACTTTGTTCTGGAAGAATATGAAAGTATTTAAGCTTTGTGCTTGTTTTTCCTTTTTGTCTGTTTGTTTTTATGAAGTAAATTAGATCTATTCAGGAAAATAAAAAGAGCAGTAATTCAGTAAATACCTGGGTGGCTAGAAAAAGTAGAGCAGAAAACCCTCTGGGTATTGTAAGACCTGAAGCTAACCTGTAAACCTCACCTGCCCAAGGCCCAGGTAACATCCTGGAATGCTGGGAGTTGTAGTTCTTGGGAAAGTATGGTGGCCTATGGGTTTGTCTTTATGAGTCCTTGCAAAGTGTATCTGGGACATCTCAGAAGGAAATTCCAGGGAGTGGTCCTAACCAAAGTCCATCCTTGTCCAAATTTAATTATAAACTTTTTTCTAATTCTGCTCAAATTATGGAACTGGTTTTACTCCAGCAAATATCAGGATTAACAGTATGTAAATAATTAGTGTATACTTAAATATGAATTTAATAACATTAGTTTCTATAAGCTTTGGTGTGCTCCTTTAGTGCCATTAAAATAGCTGAGTTCATAAAGGTGCTTGCTTCCAAGCCTGATGACCTCCATTTGAGTCCCAGAACACAAATGATAGAAGGAAAGTACTAACTCTTGAAAGTTTTCCTCTGTCCTACACATTCATGTCATTGTGCCCATATATGTATATACATAGCACATACACAATAGAGAAATGTAATGCTGTTTTAAAATACTGTTTTTGAGAATAATTTAATAACTTCACTCCTGTTTGAAAATAACATCCTTACTTCTATCATTACACTGAATTATGATGTCTCTCTCTGTATGTCTCTTTTTTCTCATCTACCTATCTTTTATCTAATCATCTACCTCACTATCTATATTTATATGAGAATGCAAATTACATAAGAAAATTAGATACTGGTAGCAAGAAGATTTAGGTGCAACTTATGTGCATACTGTATATTGAGGAATATATTAGGCTGTGGTTATTTGCTCCCATTCAGAAAGCAATGATATGATGTTGCATCCCTGTAGAGCTTATACTGTTGTCATTAATTCCTTATTTTTATTGAGAGCACAATGAAGTTTCTGTGTTTAATGAGAAAGTGTACACATTCCTCTCTTCATAGAAGTGTTAAGGTCATAACCATAGAATCAGCATGTATTCATTAGAGCTGCACAAAATACATGCCAAACAATAAGGACAAAAAGCATTGTCTTAATATTAGAGGCGAGGTAAACGTCCTCTTTCAAGTCACTAGTGAAGGCTTTCCTCTTTCGGCGATAGCACGATATGCTTTGCCTTCAGGCACCCTCACTCCAGTATCCTTTACAGGCTCTAAATACCTGCTTCCCTCCTCTGTATGACAGACTCTCTCTCTTCTCTATTGCACATGCACATCAGTCGTTATTAGAGTATATGTCTACTTTCCTTCAATATGGTTCCAAATCTGCAGGAACTATTTCAAGTAAGATAATACTTAAAAGTCTAGAGTTTAGAGCTCAAAACATCATTTTAGGAACCCTTTCAATGCTAAAGCTGCCACTTTGCTGTAGTTTGAGCCTTCTATGTGAGCATACTACATCTGATTTTCCTGGTACTACCTGCCAGGAATGGGGTAGCAAGGCTCTCCTAGTTTTCTCTGCTTATTCTCATTACTGTGAGTAAATAAAATCCTTGGTTTCATTCCAGAGCCCATGTATTTATACTAGGATTAATCTATACTCTCCTCTCTCTAACCCTTGAAGTAGAATAACGTCTCCGACCCTTCAGGTTTCCTGCTTAGCATCAACCTAATCTGGAAAGTTTCCTAAATTATAATTGTACAAAAGAAGCCCTGGCCTCTAATTTGTACATTATCAAAGCTGATATCTAATGTTTGTATATTATTTTGTACTGTATGCTTAAAAATTTATATAAACTTATTATTTTTATGCATGTAATTTAGAAAAGTGATCATTCTTTTAGGGATATCTATATCTACATAGACATAGATATAAATAATACTGGTTTGGAGGTTCTTTTCCAAGCAGGCTTTCTCTGTGTTTCTCTGGATGTCCTGCAACTCCTTTTATAGACCAGACTGTCCTTGAACTCACAGAGATCCACCTGTGCATGCCCCCTGAGTACTGGGATTAAAGGTGTATGCCTCCACTGCCAAGCTAGGGATATATTTTATATTCATCTTGAGCAGTTAAACATTCTCTGATATTTTTAGTAGAATAGAAATATGCAACTTGCTCAGATTTGATATTAACTCTTTCTCATATTCGCAGCTCAATATCTCACATATACTTTATATCTTATTGATATGAGGAATTCTTTACTGGTGAATGAATAGAAAAGAAGACTGTGCCACAGTATAGGGGAATGCCAGGGTGGGAAGGTGGGAGTGGGTAAGTGGGTTGAGGAGCACCTTCAGAGAAGTAGGGGGAGGGGATGAAATAGGGGATTTCTGGAGGGGAATCCTGGAAATGGGATAACATTTGAAATGTAAATAAAGAAAATATCCAATAAAAAAAGAAGAGAAGAGAAGAGAAGAGAAGAGAAGAGAAGAGAAGAGAAGAGAAGAGAAGAGAAATGAGAATTGAGAAGTCAATGTTAAGTTTAGATCACCTACAAGGGCACAATCTTTTTGTAGTCAAATTAAGTGTGTATTTCTGAACTGTATTTATGTATGTTCTCAGTTAGAGACAATTGGGTGTGTCAGAAGTCTACCTTGGAAAGACAGAATTCCATGACTAATAAACTAAACTCATATTTCATAAGGAATGAGTTTGATCTAAGAAGCTCCACACATCAACATTCCTAAGGCAAGGTCGTCTCCATTACCAGTAGCTAAAAATAAATTCCTTCATCACACTACAGTGAAACAGCACTTGGATTTTTATAAGGTAGTGTTATAATAGCTTTTGACTAGAAAAAGAATTGAGAAGGAAAACCATGATAAAGGTCAAAGAGTACTTTTCTCATTTCTAATCCCTTCATTTTTATCTTTGAAAATTTGATGAGAACAGTTTCAGTCTCTAATGCTGATTTCTGTCCATCTTTTGGACACAGATGCTTGGCACTTACATGTTCTCATTGTAAAAGGAGAAAAGTTGGGCGATTTCAATCTGATGAGTCTTTGGAAACCAATTTCAAAATGACATTTCTAATTTTTGAATTTACACAATGAGAATATTATATTTGATTAAAATGTTCTACTGCTTTCAAGTTACATGTTTTCCAATTTTTTATTAGATATTTTCTTCATTTACATTTCAAATGCTATCCCAAAAGTCCCCTATACCCTCCCCCCGCCCTGATCCGCTACCCACCCACTCCCACTTCTTGGCCCTTGCATTCCCCTGTGCTGGGTCATATAAAGTTTGCAAGACCAAGGGGCTCCTCTTCCCATTGATGGCTGACTAGGCCATCTTCTGCATTTTTTAAAAAAAGTAAAACACACTGGGTAAGTAGATTAAAATTCTGAAAGAAAGCAGAATTTCTTTCCAATTAAATGCTCTTTCACACTTAGTTTTGCTGTATGTCCAGACAAATTTCAGTGTACTACATATGGTTAAAGTGTTGTTTCTCTGAAGGAATTTAAATGTTTTAATTAGGTTACTTGGATAAATAGCAGTGAAATTTAGTGTAGTCTAGTAAGGCAATGGAAATATATAGATTGTATGGTATATTGTGAAATCATACCCTAACATTTATGCCTGTTATTTCTCTGAACAATATAGAACTGTAAAGAGTCACATATCCTGCTATTGCACAAAAGTGACTGCCTCCTTTCCTTTGGAAGAAACATAATCATCTATTTTTGAATAAATTATTAATTAGTGAAATTTTACAAAGCACCAGAATATTAAATTCTTTAGGAAAAATTACCATATTTTTAATATTGAATCATTTGGGGAAACACTATAGCTACCACTATGAAAGATCATTTTTACTTGTTCATGAATATTAACTCTTAAGATGAATTCTTAAGATGAATTCTTCATTATAAAATGGTGATTGTCATTATTCTGTGAAGTTAACTATATAAATGTGATGAAGATATAACTATTATAGTTAGTGCAGTAAAAATATAAATTGTTAGCAGCGAACATGTTCTTTGGAAAAAGTATTCAATCCCAGCACAAACAGTGTAAGTACAACTTTATAAACAAAAAACAGGAGAGAGAGAGAGAGAGAGAGAGAGAGAGAGAGAGAGAGAGAAGTAAGAAAGAAAAGCAAGTGTTTCAGGGGCAATTTCAGTGGCTGCTCTGACTTTGGAGGGGTAGGTCAATTTGTTACATGCTATATTTTTTTAATGTTCCTCTCTCACAGGAAACCACTGCTAAATTTCTCCCCTTTAGATCAACTGTGTTACTCCCTTTTCATTGTGTGTGCTCTGAGATCAGGATGTAGTTTTTTTTCTGCCCTGCCTACAAAGTTAACTATTTGTTGTTTTGAAGAGTTACTTCAAAAATGTCCTGGAACCATAATTTTTTGATAGGGAAGAAAAATATCCATGAAATGACTTTAAGTATACACAACCACAATGGGATACTTTAAATATCTTACCTTAGAGATACCAAGATACAGCAATAATGCCATCAGAGCCTCAGTGCTAATTCCTTGACTCCTTAATAGAAATATATCTATCAAAATAGTGAGTATAGAAGCCTCATGCTAAGACCCACCTGGATAGTGACTAAAAAATATAGCGTGATCGTGCTTACACTGTAGATCAATGAGAATCAACTTCATAAACCACAAACACCACAAGATGTTGTAAATAATCCTTTTTATTTGATATGCTACATGTAACCAGACTGTAATTCCTTTGTTCCGCAATGTGAGAATCAATTTATAAGAAGATAAGGATGTTGATAATTTGATATTAGTGGTTCAAAACACAGTGTCTCAAAATTCAAAATTTCTAAATTTAGGAAACTTGTTCAAAATGACTAATAGAAAATCAATTCCAAAACTCTGCCTTCTGCTTTCTCACCTCCACGTTTACCATATTATTTATAAGCAATATGGCAATTTAAAAAAAGTCTATCAAGTATTTTCTTCTCCATTTTTCTTGAAAAATAATATACAGAATTAGAGGATGATTTCAATATTTCCTCAAAAAGTAAAGTGACAAGTCTTTCCCTCTGTGACAATATCAATATATATACTTACCTGTTATGTTACATTTAATCAGTTCTCTACAGAAGAATTCATGATTTACATACATATATATACATACATACATACATACACATGCATACATACATACATACACAAACACAAAAATATTTTTAACTATCTTGTCTTGTATAATTGCTGAATTAAAAGAGTTAATTGCAATTTATAATTAAATTTTATTTTTTTTGTTAGATATTTTCTTTATTTACATTTTAAATGCTATCCCAAAAGTTCCCTAT
>NC_034597.1:101810603-101830263 GCF_900095145.1 Mus pahari
GCTGTCACCTGAATTTTTAATCTTAGCCATTATGACTGGAGTGAAATGGTATCTCAGGGTTGTTTTGGTTTGCATTTCCCTGATGATTAAGGATATTGAACATGTTTTTTGGGTGTTTCTTAGCCACTCAGTATTCCTCAGTTGAGAATTCTTTGTTTAGCTCTGTACCCCATTTTTAATGGGGTTATTAAGGTGCACTACAGAGCAATTGTGATTAAAAACTGCATGGTACTGGTACAGCAACAGACAGGTAGATCAATGGAATAGAATTGAAGATACAGAAATGAATCCACATACCTATGGTCACNTNATCTTTGACAAGGGAGCCAAAACCATCCATTGGAAAAAAGACAGCATTTTCAACAAATGGTGCTGGCTCAACTTTGGGTTATCATGTAGATGAATGAGAATTGATCCACTCTTATCTCCTTGTACAAAGCTCAAGTCTAAGTGGATCATAGACCTCCACATAAAACCAGAGACTCTGAAATTGATAGAGGAGAATGTGGGGAAAATCTTTGAAGATATGGGCACAGGGAAAAAAATTTCTAAACAGAACAGCAATGGCTTGTGCTGTAAAATCAAGAATTGACAAATGGGACCTCATAAAATTGCAAAGCTTCTGTAAGGCAAAAGACACTGTTAACAAGACAAAAGTGCCACCGACAGATTGGGAAAGGATATTTACCAATCCTAAATCTGATAGAGGACTAATATCCAATATATTCAAAGAGCTCAGGAAGTTGGACCCAAGAAATTAAATTTTAATTTTTAATCCAACCATAAAAGTGTCAACTATGACTTCCTGATATTAAAAGTACAGATGATATTGGGTATCCTTTGATGATTTAATAGTGCAACTGTTTGCCAGCAACATCTCATCACCGCACTACAAACATGTCTAACGCCATAAGAATCCTCCAGTGAGCCAAACCATCACAGGCTGGGAATCACTGTGCTAACATAATTAATATATTTGGTTTTTATGAGTCTTATAATTACATATTTTAGCAAATACATAGAGGTTCCTAACAAACAGAAAATTGATACTTTATAAGCATGTGTGATTCATTGGAAATATAAAGTAAATTTTCATTGTAAATAGAATATTATCATAAAATCCATAGAAGAAGAATAAATTTCAAACTATTTTACAATTAGTCATCATGAGTCCACATTCTGAAGTTGTGCATATTTGCAATAAAACATTGTGAATAAAGTTTTCTCATATACAGATAAAATATCTACCTATATGTTACTTTCAAAAATGTTTTTGAAATATTCATAGGTTTTTACTAATAATTGTTATTTTACCTTTATACTACTGATATAAATAAATGCACTGTGCAAACAAAGTTTAAATATTTGTTAAAATTAATGTGAAAATCCAAGGAGACTTTCCAGAGATTCTTACACTGCATTCCCTCTGCTACCGTGATTCATTTTTAAGAACTCTCCTTTTCATGTTAGTATTCATTATTAGGGAATTTTACATCATAATCCCCAATCATACTCACTTCACAGTCCTCCCAAGTCCACCTCCACTCTTGTGATCTACCCTTTCAAAGAAGAGGAGGAGGAAAACGGGGAGGGGAAGGGGAAGAGGAGAGGGAGGAGACTAAGACAATCATGAAGAAGAAGGAAGAGGAGCGTGGGGAGAGGAGGACTAGGAGGAGGAAGAGAAGGAGGAGGAGAAGGAGGAGGAGAGGAGGAGGAGAAGAGGAGGAGGAGGAAGAAAAAAATAATAATAATTAATAATCATAATATTAATAAGTGCAATTTGTGTTGCCCATCTACTCAGTGGAGCATGGTTAAACTCCCTGTGGACTCAGTACTTTCCCACCTGTACCTTTACCAATGCCATCAAAGATGGGGAGCTGTAGTTCAGCATTCTTAACATAATTTTTAAGAGTTATATTCAATGGCTTTCTGTCTAGCCTATACTTCTTTGGGGGAGTAGGGTAGGATGGGTATAGGGGATGTCATATAGGCCTTCTATGTCTCGCTGTGCCTGTGTTGATATGGATTCCCCATGGTCATGTGGTATCTACATTTTGTGCTGACACCTGAAGTCATGTTGATGTGAATGGCTTGGATTACCATCTGAGAACATGTTGATGTCTTAGGTCTGTGCTGACACTAAAGGCTAATACTGTCCATGGCCTGTACTGCAGAAGAAAGTCACATTGATGTTTCTAGTCTGCACTGCCACAAGAGACCATGCTGAGGTCCCTTGCATGTGCTGATGCTGGAGAGCATGTGGAAGTCTGTGTGGAAGCAAAGTAATTTTGCTATGGTATTGATATCTGCAGACTCACAGTTACGGTGATTCTTTAATACAGAGATATTAGGGCAGAATAAACCATGGTTCCTGGAATATATTGGAACCAACTGAATATAGCAAAAATGTTGCTCTTTTTTTGACATTCTTCGTCTCCTCAACCTTCATCAAGGTAGGATCCGGTGTGGAATGTGTCACAGACTTAGCAAATATCCTGTATACGTTCCTCTTATGTAGGAGGGAAGCAATGCAGACTATGAAAAGTCTGGGCAGGTGTAGCCTGCATGGAGGAAGTGTACCCATAACAATAAGAATCACAGGAAAGAGAGTGTTGAGCATCATTTTGGCATTTAATTTTTAAGTACTCTTCAAAGTTCCACTTGTTGAAGCACAGGGCCCCAGATGGTGATGCTATTGGAGAGGAGAGAAACTGTAGAAACTTTGGGACAAATATGGCAGTGGAAAGGAGCTAGGTGACTGACCAGATTGATCTAGTGGTTTATGCTGGAATCCCACTTGCTATGCCTTTCCTTTGCAGCTTCTTAGCAACCATGAGTGATCAAATTCACTCTACCATGAGTTACTACACAATACTGTGCCTCACCTCAGGTATAAAGCAATGCACCTGAGAGCATAAAGTTAAGTAAATCTTCTCAATTTCAAGCTATTTGTCTGAGATATTTTGCCAATAGAACAGAATGCTGAATAACAGAGTTTATAATTTTTTAAATGAGACTAAAGGCAATCCATCAAAATGTATATATTTTATGCAAATACCATGGTTTAATAGATATCAACATGACAAAAACAACCTAACAAAAGCATTGCAGGGGACACAACTCTGCAGAAATCAAACATTGCCTGGAGTATGAGTAAACCTACTTAACCTCTTGCAGCTAAAAATATGATTTTCTTCCATATAATATATGGAATAATATAATATAAATTATGCCTAGATGCATATAAAAGTTGCAAGTGTTTATACACATAGACTTAAGTGTAATTTATGAACAGTAAAATTAATATTGATAATATTTAATAATATTAATATTAATAATTAATATTGATAAAGCCTGCCTTCCTATTATATTCCTGTTATATTGCCAGCCTGAATTCTGATCACTAGTTCCATTGCAATTTTCTTTCTTTCTTTCTTTCTTTCTTTCTTTCTTTCTTTCTTTCTTTCTTTCTTTCTTTTATTAATCATTTCATTCTTTTACACCTCAAATGATATCCTAATTCCTGGTTACCCCTCTACCAAAGCCCAACCCATATCTGCCCTCCCCTCCCTTTTGCCTGTATGAGGGTGCTCCCTGGGTCATCCACACATTCCCTTTCCTGCCCTACTCCTCCAGCATCCCCCTATGCTGAGGCATCAAATTTCCCTGGGACCAAAGGCATCCCCTCCCATAGCTGTCAGGGAAGGCCATTCTCTGCTACATATGTGTCTGGAGCCATGGATCCTTCCAGGTACACTCCTTGGTTCCTGAGAAAATTGGAATTAGTTCTACCTGAAGACCCAGGTGATTTTTTTTAATAATTTCTGGCGAGTTATAAAATATTAAAAACGAAGCATCACTACTAGGTTTTCAGCCAGAAAGCATTTCCACAGAAGCTCAGAAAGCTCACTCCTCTTCTAAACTACTCTGCTTAAGCACACAGAACTGGATCTGCTAGCAGCTACACCATGCCAGACAAAACAAACTACTGTTTCTAAGAAGAAAGGTCCATCTGTTTAGCCATCCACTTCCCACTTCCACGAAGTCTTTCTTACTTATTTTTCTTGCTGCTCGTTTCGGTTTTTTAGAGACATTTCTCCGTATAACTTTGGCTGTCCTGGAACTTGCTCTGTAGACCTTGACCTCAGAGATTCACCCCTGCTATGCCTCTGGATGGCTGAAATGATAGGCTTTTGCCCACACCTGGGGACTGTCTGAAAAAAACCTTCTTAAATCCAACACACATTTAGACTTTATGCAAATCATTATTTAAATCACATAGAGATATTAATACAGAAATCCAGAGTCTGCTTTCTTACAAAGCTTATTGTTCAGAAGGACACATAGGAGTGATTCAGAAAAAGTGAAATCAGGATACTAATGGATGTAATTGCTAATCTAGTGGTGTGATGAACTGGAAATATTCTGCATTCTTCCAAGCTGAGAATCTTCATGCTTAATTTGAGTACACATTTAATACAATTTCAGGTAACTATATACCTTAGGAATGGCCTCACATTTCAATTACAAAAATATGGTATCATGTGTGAACTAATTAAGTCTCTCCAAGAAACCTGTACAGTGCCACAAAGTGTATTCACAAGTCTCCAGGCTGTTTTCTCTTTTGTGTTCATTTGTTCTTACAAGGTGGCCCCTTCTGAAGGTCACAGGACAGACAGGGAACTAATCTTCATGTTCTCTACTCAAGACAAGAAGAATAGGAACAGGAAAATGTCCATTTTGATAAGTCAGTCCTTAATGATAATTTTCTTTCAGTCTTTTTTTCTTTTTCTTTTTTTTTTTTTTTTTTTTTAGAATTATCATCCAATATATTTTGCTTGCATAAATGGACAAAGAAGATAACAACTATAGTGTTTTACCTGAGAACATCACTGTCTTAACTGAAATCAAGACTGTGTCACTAAGGAAAGCTGAATAATGAATATTTGGAAAGTTCCCAGTCCTCTTGGCCATTAGAGTGGCAGATCTGAGATTTTCATGCCACAGAAGGGATTATTTCATTTTAATCTCAGCATCCCAACACAATGCAACACGTATTAAAGGTTCTACAAAACAAGGAACTATGAACAACTAAAGGAATGAAGTTTTTTATTATACAGACAGTAGTTACTTCCCTAGTGTCTGAAATAGGGAATGATCCTCGGGCAAACAGTCTAAGTTAGAGAGACTAATTTAATGCAAAGGCCTATAGCCTTTAGTAAGTCCTCAAGGAAAGATAAAGCAAAATCTTTTATAAGGATGTTAAAAGACATCATAATCTTCAGACTAATATGAAGTCAATCCAGACTACAGTTCTATATCATGTGACAGTTATAAGCAAATTGCTCAGGGAATCATTAATAGAAAGTTAAGGCCCTTTAAAAGCCAGACATTAAAATGCAAATTACCAAATTATTCTTCTAATAATTAAACACTTATCTATTAAGTTAATAGTGTAAGTTATTTCTATTTGGAGAATAACATACTATCATCTTCAGAAGTTGAACACAATTTAAAAGAAGTCCAAGTACTATCCTTACAGATCAAAATTCATAGAATAATATTATTATATTTTAGCTGGCAAGGCAAACACTGTGAACATGATCTAAAACAGGAGTTCCTGCTTTTCCTAAGAAGCTGACACCTAAAAATAATGTGTTTACAGAGAATCAGTAATTATTTTCTATTTCCAACACTCATTTGAATCCTTAATCTTTGTATTTGTGGTTGTATCTCCTAGAAAAGAAGAAATCAAAATATCTGAAAATACTGTCAATGATTCCATGAGGACTGGTCTTTTATAATGTAGACATTCTTCCTTGTAGATATTGAGCTATATAGTATGTCATCTTTGACACTTAATCTTTTCCCACATTGATACCTGAGCTATCAACTCCATTAACTGTAAACAATAAATCCCACTGTTTATAGATTATCCAATTAATGGACCCTTGGTAAAACAGTACAAATAGAGTTAAACAACAAAATCTCTATTATCTTTGGTTTATGATAAAAATATGATTAAAATGCTAAGATATTTGTTATTATAGGAAATGTGAGGTTTATAAGACAATGTTGCTATGAACAGACAATATCCTGTCAATTTTATACATTTATATAATTGCAAATATATATAAATTTGCACAATGCAAGCACTGTTAACAGAATTCTCTGAAATTTAGTAGATTAAAATTCTATAAATTTATTATGAAAATAGATTTTTCTAAGGCTTTGCTGCCTGAAGTTATAGTACACTGAGATGTTGTAACATCTCAAATCTCATTTTTCATGAAAGACTAAGAAATTCACCATGTAAAGATTTATCAAAACAGGTATATAGAAATGGAGAAATAGCCGGGAGTGGTGGCACACGCCTTTAATCCCAGCACTCGGGAGGCAGAGGCAGGTGGATTTCTGAGTTCGAGGCCACCCTGGTCTACAAAGTGAGTTCCAGGACAGCCAGGGCTACACAGAGAAACCCTGTCTCGAAAAACCAAAACCAAAACCAAACAAACAAAAAGAAAGAAATGGAGAAATATGTCTCTTTATTTTTCAGATACACCTTGTTAACAAAAAGTTTAAAAGCTTTTGAAATTTGCATGACTATGTGTGCAATCTCAGCCCTTGTGGTGGTTTGAATATGCTTGGCAGTATTAGGAAGTGTGGAGTTGTTGGAGGAAAGGTGTTACTATGGTGGTAGATTTTGAGAAGCCCCTCCTCCACAGGAGAGGCAGTCTGCTCCTGATGTCCTTTGCATGAAGATGTAGAACTCTCAGATCCTTATCTAGCACCATGCCTGCCTGGACACTGCCATGCTTCCTGGTATGATGATATGAACTGAACCTTTGAATCTGTAAGCCAGCCCTAATGGAATGCTGCCCCTTATAAGAGTTGACGTGGTTGTGGTGTCTGTTCACAGCAGTAAAATCCAGATTAAGGAAGCTCTTGAAAAGTGGTGGTTAGGAACACCAAGAATTCGAGTATATCCTCAGCAACATATATTTTGAGACTAGCCTAAGCTGCAAAAGATCTTGCCTTAAACACATAACTAAAGAAATGTAAGAACTTTTGACACTAATTATCTAAAATGCTCATGAAGTACTAAACACAGAGAAATATGCAAAAGATTCCACAAAGTAAAACCAACAATAATCACTGTATGAATGTATATGTATACATATTTATTTTTAAACAAATTTGTTGACCTGATGTATTGCAAATTTTAAGATATATTAGTATATTCCCTTTACTTTTTAAAATTTTACATTTGATTCTAAACTGATATCTATGAAAGCATTTTTTGAATTTATTTATTTATGTATTCATTTTTACATCCTGTTCACTGTTCCCATTCCTATACGCCTTTCCATCCATCTCCCCTTCTACTCTGAGAGGGTGCCACCCCCACCCCCATATTCCCCCATCCTATTGCATGAAGTCTCTGCAGGGTAATTTTAAAGGTCTGAGACCATTTAACTATACTCACCACTTTATACTTTTGACACTTAGAAAAGGTGCATTTTTTTTTCAAGTCAATAATATTATCTATCAAATCACAAGCTGCGTGTTTACAAAATGAATAGGAAACCTTTGACCTCACAAATTTGCTATGAGACTTTTCAGGAGACTTCTGCTATTGACTCTGAACCCTGGGGAATTTGAGGAACTTAAGAGACATCATCTACTTCCTGGTCTCTGTTGACACCAAACAACTTAGCCATAGGTGGGCTCTTAAGGTCAAAGCCTGGGGAGAGATCAATAAAAGCTGCCAACAAATCTCACCTTGTTTTCGCAAAGAATTCACAAGGTGGATGAAAACACAATGTGCATCAACCATGGATTTCTGTGTCAGTTCCAAAGACAAAGAATTCCTTCAACATTTGAGAATGTCAAAATCTTCAGAGAAGTATTAGTTTTTGAGTCATATTTACTCAAATTTATTTGAGTCATAGGTTTTTTTTACCTGTATGTGACTCATTTTTACAATTTCAGAGCTTGGATATATGAATATCGTAATGTGACCATCTTAGTCACAGTAGCCAATGTAACTGCTACCCACTGACGTTTCTTTGCGTCCTTTAAGTATATGCCAATAGACTTGTTTATCCTCAGAGTACTTAACATAACATGAACTCTCAGCACCCTACGCAGGCCTGTTACCTACACTCACCACCATTTATTGTAGAGAAGCATCTCTTATTAAGTCCTGGAGAAGCTTTTATCTATAGGCACAAGCATAAATATCCCCTGTAAGGTCTAGGAAATCATTATCACAGGAGAGTCAGGAGATGCAAGTCTAAGAGCCAGAGTATAGAGAAGGGCTATGAAATGCTATCTTCTGGGTAGTAGCTATGGTTGCTTTCAATGGGTCTGCAAAAGACTAGGTATATTAGTGGTCAGTTATGGATTGGGAGGTCTAAGTTCCTGATGAATTGTTTACTATTGATAGATTCTTGGAGGAAGACAGTTACTGTCTTCAATTGTATACCCATTGAGGAGCCCGCTAGGCAAAAATGGATAGTTCTAAATCCATAGACAATAATAATAGGCCTAAAAAATAATCATAAGTGTGAGAAAGTGACTTAGGGAAAATCAGGGGTAATATGGGTGAGACAAAGAAGAATTTGAAATAACCACAATGCATTATGTATCCATAAAATTATCAAAGGATAAACTCATTAAATCTTCTTTTAGAAAGAAAGAAAAAATACATCCTCAAATAAATCTTTAAATGTACAATTTCAGATTAGGTATGAGCTCTATGTTGTTACAAAAAAGCAATATAAAGAACTTATTTCCTCTGCATACAGTAAACTTTGTACCTTTTCACTATTGTCTGCTTCCTGTAACCCTTGGCAACCACCATTCTATTCTGCTTTTATGGATGCATTTAACAAAACTCATGTAAATGAACACCAGCAGTATTTGTCCTTCTGCAAATGGTTTATTTTTTTGTTTTCATTGCATTCCTAAATTCACACAGTTGCTGTATATGGTACCATTTTCTTATTTTTAATTCTGCATTATATTTAATATATATAGTAGATTATATAATGTAGATTATATATAATCTGATACATATATTTTGAATTAGGTATAAGCTCTAATATTGTTGAAAGCAAATCTCAAAAACTTATTTTATACATATATATGTATAAAAATCATACATATATATATATAATATATAAATTTTTTATTCTAGCTGTCAATGAAATGTTGAAATATTGGCTTATTTCCATATTTGGTTGTTCTGAATACTATTTCAATAAAAAGATTGCCATAACCAATTTGAGAACTTACTTTCTACTCTTTTTATTATATTAATGAAGAATTGGAAATGCTGTATCATCTAGTAGTTCTATGTTCACTTTTAAACAAAATAAGATGAGATATTTTCTTTGATGAATCAAATAACAACAAAATCCATACATGGCTATAAAACAAACTTCAAGACAAAGCCTATAAGCAGAGATAAAAACTGAAATTATGAGTCATAAAAAATAAAATCAGCAGCAAGATGTAGTAATTTAAATCTATTATGGCACAGCTTCAAAATAAGTACTAAAGATATGCAAGTAAACTGGAAGAAAATACAATACAACTGCATTGCCAGTGCTACTAAGTTTTCCACAATAAATGAATGGGGAATGGGAGAAGGAACCAAATAAAACATAGTCCCCAAGAACAGACACCAGAAACATAGATTTTCTATGGCAAGCTGCTATGTTTCCAATTTCCAGTGATATCATAGAAAATGTAAGGCTTATTATGTTGTTTATTTTGTTAATTAATAAAATATAATTCAAATATTTAGTTAAACCAAGGAAAGCAAGGCCTGAATGTACAGATAATACTTTACAACAACTTTTGATTAGTTTTGAATCATTATTACTGATATAAGCTATCTTATTTCAAGTTACAGTAAATTTAGCTATTGCTTTCAGAATGGTGGGTGAATTATTATAATCAGACTACTGGACTTATACCACCATTTCATAAAGTGCCGCATCATATAACCATTAAACTTAAATACCTGACATAGTCATATATGATTTTGTCAACAAAATACCTTATGAAATTTCCCATATTTGTTTAGGTTTAAAATGTATTTACAGAATAGACAAGAAAAATGTGTCATTTTGTTATATCATGTACATGAAGCTTGGTCCCTAATATATTAGAGTAAAAATAAAATCAAAAGTGTTTACAGGAGTGGAGGAGACAAATTTTAACACACAGGTGCACACACACACACACACACACACACACACACACACAGACATGCACGCACACACGCATGTATATAATGAGTTCTTTTTACAAATCATGTAAATTTGAAGCTCATTGTACACTACAGATTTGGTTTCTATGGTTACATAGAGAAGAAAGCATCTTATCAGACACAAACCCTCTATTTTAGGAAAGGCTAAAAATGAGGGAAAATCCTGGCACACGTGCTCCCAGTGTATGTAACCTGGTCAGTACATGATTGGGGGGACAAAGGATGGAGAGGAATGATAAAGCCAAAAATAGAAAATGAATAGAAACAAAAACAAGACACATTTGTGTACAGAAATTTTGGAATATTTTATTAAATTCCAAGAACAAGAGAACAGTCTGTTCATATCTGTGTGTTTAATCAAATGGATTTTAGACTAAACCTTTAATTGTATAAAAATTAAAATTGGATTAAATCTCCTTCTTTTCTAGTACAATGAAAATATTAAGTACTTGTTCATTGTTATCTCAAAATTTATGACCAATTATAGAAAGATAAATTAAAAAGTAATAAGACAAATAGAAAATTTGTACCTTTGAAGTGCTCACAAGCAATATCTGAAAGGGACAGTAGCTTCTGTCTTCAGAAAGAGTATCAGTCATAATACTTGGGAAATCATGGTGATTTTATGTGCAGTATTCAATGTTAAAGTTTGAGCAAATGAAAATATTCCAATAGGAAAGGAAGGGAGTCAAGAAGTTCAATTAACTGATTATAGTCATCTACCATAGAGCATTCAAAATTATTTTTAAATATTTTGTTAAAAATTATATGCATTGAAGATCACATGCAGGAATGAGATAAAAGGTACATCTTGGCAAGACCACCAACCAAGGTAGTGACTTCCGAGTGCAAACTTCAACCAACCTAGAACAGAAAAGAGGCGTACCTCCTGTGATAAATCAAGATGACGCGAACCAGCCCTGTATATGAGCACTCAGAAAACAATCTTGGTGTCACATAAAGGGATGGGAAGTCTGTGGATCGCGTGCTAGTATGGAGACTTGTAAGAAGACGCAGATTTAGTTTTATGGAAGATTTTTATGACTACAAACTTAAAGAGAAATAAAAAATATCATTTGTAGAAATTCATGAATATATAAACACTTAGGGGCTTTCATTCATTTTTTTTTTCACAAATGAGAAGGCAGACAGGCTATAAAACATGTAAAGAAGTCTGGAGAAATGGCGGACTCTGAGTACGCTGCTGAATAATGTAGAGCAAATCAAATGATTTTGGTGGAGTTCTCGGGAACCCCGAGGAAGACAAATGATGCAGAATGCTGCACTTGAGGTCACAGTTTTAGATTTCTTTGGTTTCTCTTGGTGAATGAAATTCTGAGTTAAAATTTTAGGAATGATTTTATTGTTTCTAGTTATTGGAAGGAATGCACTCAGAGCAAGGGAAAAGAAGTAAAAAGCCTTTACATATTCATGGCAAAACCCCAATGGGGTTCACTGAGTGGGCTCTAAGCCCTTTAGTATTGTAGGCACATGTGATACAATAAATAGTATCACAAATATGCACAAACATACACTCACACACACACTCACACAAGAGGCAAGCACAAACCCTCCAGGGGCTTTTACATATTTTATGTTGGGAGCAATGAAAATCACCTAAGTGAATAAATTCTAATTAAACTGTGGAACAGAAAAATTAATATTCTCACAGGAAGCACAGTAGCCTATTAAAATGTTTATATGTATATATATGTATTTCTAAAATTATATATATATATATATATATATATATATATATATATATATATATACATATTCAGTGCATGATTGCAAAATGAACTATAAAATGGGTAAATAATTTAAGAAAAATTATGAATAGGCAGGCAAGAGAATTTTTAGGCAGTGAAACTATGGTTGTTAATAAGCTAATGGTTTCCAGATGTTGTTACATATTTATCAAATCCCAGGACAAAACAGTAAGAATCAAATCTAAATTATAGACCTGGAATGACACAGGTATGTCAGTGAAGGTCTATCAGTTATAAACTTGTACTCTCTGGTCTGAAGCATTGATAAAGAAAGAAAGAGTGTGTGTTTAGAAAAATGGAATGTATGGGCATATTCTGTACTTTTTTGTAATTTTGTTGGGAAGCTATATGGCTCTACAAGTAATTACTGTAATATCAAAATATTAATGCAGTATAAATGTAAAATGATGACCTATTTGACAGTAAGGGTGAGGAATGAAAAGAACTTGTAGAGGTATTCAAAACTAGAGACCATAGGAGAAAAGAATCTAAACCACCCAGATTTCTAACTTAAAAATATAAGATTTGATGACCCAGGATAGGGGAACACTAAGGCGCTGAGGCAGGAATAGGTGGGGAGGTGGAAGAACACCCTCATAGAGACAGAGGGAAGGTAAGAGGAGATAGAGGCTAGGCAACTGGGAAGAGGGATAACATTTGAAATGTAAATAAACAAAATAACCAATAAAAATGAAAATATATAATTATGTTTATTGTGTTTCAAAGTAAGAGTATTAGTGGAACAAAACAATGTTTGTTTTCAAAGCATAGTTATTTTTCGTTTCAGGAAACACATTTGTCATATACAATAGAGATGACTGGATACTATGGAAGGCAAACAAAGATCCTTGTCACAGTGATACAACGGTGAAGACACTGTTAACAGCTACATTTGTCACTTCAAACCCGAATACACAGACTGTACTCTTTTTGTCTCCCAGAGACTGAACTACCAACCAAAGAACGTACAAGGGCTCGATCTATGATGTCTTTGATTGGTCTTCATGAGGGTCTCCCAACAACTGGAGCAGGGACTGACCTTGACTCTGTTGCCTGCCTGTGGTTCCTGCTGCCCTATCTGGTCTGCCTTGCCTGGCCTCAGTGGAAGTGGATGTGCCTAGTCCTGCAATGACTTGAGGCACAAGGTGGGAGCTAGTACCCAGGGGGAATCTCCTGCTTCTCAGAGGTGCAGAGGAGTGGTAGGAAGAGGGAGTGTGGGAGGGGAAAGTGGGAGATGGGGGGGGGTGATGTTATTGGGATGCAACGTAAATAAATAAATTAATGGAAAAGGAAAAGGGGAAGTAAAAGTGTCAAGACACTGTAAAAGTGTCTGTTTCTGGAACTTCTCTTTTCTAGGGGTAAAGTAGGAAACAAACCTATAACTTGTCCCTACTGATCTGCTAAAGACAACTCAGTAAGCTCCCCTCACCGCAGCCCCCCCCCAAATTGGTAGGCGTTGCTCTGCGATCATTTATGTATATCAGTGGTAGTTTGAATATGCTTGGCCTTTGGAGTGGTCCTGAGAGGTGTGACTTGTTGGAGTAGGTGTGGCCTCATGTGTCATCCTAGGGATGGGCTTTGTGACCCTCCTCCTAGCTGCCTAGAAATAGTTCTGCCCCTGGCTTCCTGTGGATGAAGATGTAGAACTCTCAGCTCCTCCGGTGCCATGCCTGCCTGGCTGCTGCCCTGCTTCCTGCCTTGATGTTAACAGACTGAACCTCTGAACCTGTATGCTAGCTCTAATTAAATGGTATGCTTCATAAGAGTTGCCTTGCCATGGTGCCTCTTCACAGTAATGGAAACCCCAAATGAGACACTGTCTTACACAGTGCACCTATATATCCACATTCTCAGTGACAAATGAAGCTGTCAACAGTGTTTTCACTGCTGTATCACTGTGACAAGGCTCTCTTAAAGTAGCTGCCTGCCATGAACATGATTAAAACTATTTTTAAAACAAAGTGTTTTGTTTTGTTTTGGTTTGGTTTTTTTGCTTGCATCAAGATCACCTGTAATAGATTCTGTGAAATAATTGTAACAGTCTCTTTTGAAAAAAGAAATGATCTCCCACCTACCTAAAGGGTCTGTTTTAAGATCTGCTCATTAGTAGAACCTTTATTATAGAATAACATTGCAAGATGAAGGAAAGGGTTCTTGTCCGCAAGACTGTTAGTTTTGTAGAAGAAAGAAACCATGTATGAAAGTGGTCTCTAACTGTGTGGCAGACAGAGCGAGTGACGAATCAGAGACAGATTTGACAGACTAGGCTATGCCCAACTCTTTTATAAGAAGAGAGAGGAAAGGGAAGCTCCCTGAGGGCGCAGTGCAGAGAGAGAGAGATGAGGCCAGTTTACCTGGACACCTAGAGAAACAGGCAATAGAAAGAGATCAAGCTAGACATGGATGAGAACAGAAAATGCCAGAGAATGAGAAGGAGCCAAAAGGATAGGGTACATATTGCCAATGTTAGTGTGAGGCCAAGCAGAACAATTCAGTCAGAGGCCAAGAGAAGGCATATGGAATCAGCCAGCTTGGAGTGGAGTTTCAGCCAGAACGACTGAGCTAAACCAGCCAACAGAGTTCAGAAAGAACTAGAAAGGGTGAGTGTATTCAGCTGTAAGTCATAGAGGCTGAAAGTTGTAGGCCTAGATTAGATTGAACAGAGGCTAGAGGCCTCCAGAAATAGGCCTAGGTTAGCATGAGGCAGTAAGCCTCCAAGAAGACAAATACATCAGGTGAATAAAAGTTATCTTTATACAAGGTAATTTCCCTGTTCTAATATTACCTAGGTCTCACAAATGAAGATGAAAACTAAGAATTCCACTGATCCCAGCGTCAGTTCCCTTGTACTGGCCAAGCATTAGTACACAACAGACATTGTATCTATTGCTCCTAGTCACTTGGATAGTTGACCAAAGGAAGCAAGGGTTTAGATGGAAGAGCCAATGGTTAATTGTTATGAAATATAGGATCTATATTTCCCAATATAGGAAAGCAAGCTAATGATAAATAGGAGCAACAGGTTCCTTTTTCTCTCCTGGTCACCTTGTATTAGTCATGCTTTGTCCTAGGCAGCCCAGTCACTGCTTCTATCTCTGATAGGTGTTAGTGATCACCAGGATGACAGAATCTAGACTCATTAAGTAATGGAGCCTATGAGCATTCTGATAAAACGCTTTCAAGATTAGATTAACTGAGATAGGAACACCAACCCAAAATATGGCCAGCACCGTTCTGATTGGCATCCTGGACTACATAAAAAGCCGAAAGTGAGCTGGTACACAGTATTCACCTCTCTGCTTCCTAACTGTGGATGCGATGTGACCAGTGGCCCCATATTCCTGCTGCTATGAGTTCCCTGCTATGACAATCTTGTACTGTAAATCAAAAATAAACCATTTTACTTTGTTTTTGCTTTTGTTTTTGTTTTTGTTTTTTTGCCATATGTTTTCATCACAGCACTGAGCATAGTTAGTGATACATTATCCTTTATGGTCTGTCATCCTAGATGGAGCAAGGTCATTTTGTCTTCGAAAGAAGGACAATGGGGCCTTGTTAGGATATACAGGATTCAAAATAAGCTCTAAAACAATTTGCTTCATGTCATAGATGTTTATCAATGTCCTGCTAGACTTTTGTCCCTTGGCAGAACCCATACATTTCTGTCAATGATATATCATTTTCATATTCTTAGATTCATGTTCAAATTATTATGCTCTCATTCCATGAACAATATGACCCAGAACAGGAGTTAGCGATACAGAAATGGTTAAGGACACTAGTTTGGAGCTTTACAAATATATCAAAGTAATATGAGGCATGTTTCTGAGTCTCATTTTCAGGGACGCAGCAATAAAAAATTATCTTAGTGGGAAAACTCTCTTAAATGTGGAATTTCTATGACAATCATATTCAATTCCACTGAAATTTTCATTACTGGAATTTATTTGGAGCTTTGTAAATTATAACACCACGTGGCTAAGAAGCATAGTGTTTGGAAACACAACCCAGGAGTACATGAAGACACATTATTTACTAAATCCTAATCCTTCTAGTATAGGAAACATATTCCATGGAACACACACACACACACACACACACACACACACACACACACACACAAAATCTGTATATTGAGAGAGAGAGAGAGAGAGAGAGAGAGAGAGAGAGAGAGAGTTTTAAGTTCCCATATAACTGCTAAACAATAGGCAAGAGTGAATGAGCAGACACATAAGCAGTAAACAAAAGAACTGTAAAGGCATAAACAAGACATCAAGTGTGGATGAGGTGTGTCTGCTGAATGCCAGGAGAAAAGATGAACGCACAATCAGTTTGCAGTAATAACAGTAAGAGGAATGACTCCTTTTGAGCAAGGACAGCGTCTGAAAGCAAAGGAGTCATAAACAGACATAGCAGTGATTATTAACTTCCATTTGTATGCTGCACAACTCATTCCAAAACATTTCCACATGTTTTATCTCGGTTGAATTGGAAAACAATCCTGAAAGTTAGAATAGGTAGGTATTGTTCTCTTGTTCATATGCAAGAAAAGGAATGCTGAGAGGTTAATTGAGCTGGCTAAGGTCGCTTTGCCAGTTAGAGAACCAGCAAGAATAGAAGCTAGATTTTCAAACTCTCAGTGCAATGCTTTTTAACTGTTCCTCGCTGCACACAACAGTTTTGCTGAACAAAGAAATCCTTCAGTGTGTACTACTTAAAGAAGAGTGGTGTTTTTAGCCATCGTCTCTATTAATAACAATGATGTCAGTTTTACTCTTCTGCATCCATGAAATCATAGCACCCCAGAGGTCTTCTAGTTCATCCACCATCAATCTGCCACAGCATTCTCCAGTCCTAGACATATTAACCTTAGAGCAGTCCATCAGAATGTTTGTTCCAATTATTCTTAAGGACAAACATATAGTTCAGAGGAATTTATGGTGCATAGAATAATTTTGTTTTGCTTAAAAAATAGAATCCTACATATGGAACATAGTACAATTATTTTACATTAGGAATGAATAAAAATATTAGGTAATTGCAGACTGCATAAGAGCTTAGATTGTGGATTTTTAAAAAATATGATTCAAAATATAAATATAAGATAATATATTGAGTTTGTTTTCCAGTGTAACATGACCTTCTATATTACAAACAATCTAAATTAATTTCTGTTAAAAACAGTGCAATAAGAAGAATCAGGAGAAAGTCATGATCGCTTAAACAGCTATGGGGTTCACTTTTAATTGCCAAACAATATATTTCCCCAGGCATCTTAACTGATACTGAGAAAGAAAGCACTTGTGTTCACAACTGGAGCAATTAAAACTCAAAATCAATACCACTTACCCCTATATCCTAATTATATCGTTTTTTGGTGTATTTTGCATTTAAAAAAAATGTCCTTTCTTTCAGCTGAATACCTCAAACACAAATATTAAGTGGAAAGGGGGAGCAGAGAGAAACACATAAAAGAAGAGAACAGTTCTTCCTAAGACAGCGGCACTTGAGCTCCCATTTGAAAATATTTCAGGTTTCGAAGATCTACACATCTCTTCTGACTGTTGTGAATAAATGAGGCTTACAGGGAAACTATATGACTTAACGTCCTCTTCCTACTCAGAATACTTGCAATTTGTCCTTGAGTCTGAGGCAGAAAAAAAAAAATGCTAGGAAAACTAAATTTGTTTAATGTTCTGCCTCTTTCCTCATTGGTCGCCTAATGTTTCTGATCAGTTCAGTGCAGACCACTTCTGATTGATGGGTGCTATCCCTAGCAGGCTGCTGAGCGCTGCCTTCCTGAGCCGGATAGCCGTGGGACCATGCTTCGCTCCTAGGTCAAAATGTTCTCAGAGTTCCCTTTGCATACTTTACTGATCAGTGCTTCCGTTTGCTTTATTGAACAAACTCCATTCCACCTGTTTGAGTTTCAAAATAAACGGCAAGGGCGAAATACTGTGGAGAGGATGAAAGACAAAAGGCATCGAAAAACAGAAGAGATTCATAAATATTGAGTTCTCAGAATCTGGACGATGCTAGGTCTGGTAATGTCAGCTCAGGTATCCTGCCCACTTATGTAAATAAGAACACTGTGATTCAAAGAAATGAGTCACACCTGAAAGGTCCTTGAGTAACTTAGGGCAAGCTGGGGAACACCTCTGCTTCTGAAGCACTCCTGGTGTGTTTAGTAACAGACTGCAGCCTCACCAGACACATTGTCCTTGCTGAGAAATAAGAAATTGCCTTACTTAGTCTCGTTTCTGACATACCACAAAATATTTGAGTCAGGGTACTGTATGAAGAAGGGAGCTGTGTTTCATTCACAGTCCTGGAGATTCAAGAACTAGCATTTATTCAGCTCTTGTTTTGTCCCCTTTTGGTGAGTTACAAATGGGAGATTTACAGTGGAAACACATGCAACATAGAGAGATCACTTGATGACACAGGTAGAGTTGAGGGGCTAGGTTTGTCTTTTCTATTAAAATACTCTTTGGAGGGAATTCACTGAGCTGCACCACAGAATTTCATCAGTGCCTAATTGCCTTCTACCTAGAATAGGTTTCCTTTCTTTTCCAAGATTGACACAAAAGAGATCAAGAATCCAGTAAGCTAATGCCTGAAGGACATTTAGTCTATAATAGACATGATGAAAAAGTATATAAAAATAGTCCAAGTGAGTTAGAAAGCAATATTCATAATAATCTATATTATTATAGTAACAATGGTTTAGGAAACACACATACTTTTCAGGCAAAGTTGTTTTTTAAATGCCTTGGATAAACAGATTAGAGTATTTTTGAAGAATAGATGAAGTTTTGGATTAGATGAGAATAATACATTTGGGGTGGTATAATTTTGTGAACATTGTCAAGCAAGCAAACAACAACAACAACCCAACAGACTCAGGAGACATCGACAGTGATGCACACAAACATTTAATAGAGTTGTGAGCTTCACTAGAGAAAAGGGATGGGCCAAAACATGGCTGCCCTCAGAAACAAAATAAGTGTCACTACCTGGATTGCAGTAGAAGCCAGGCTCAGCAGGGAGCAAGTTACTCAAAACTTTGGTCTCAAATGATTGTGTGACTTTTTAAAATCCTCATGATCATCATTTTCCTATGGAGTAAAGATTTTCCCTCTATGGAGAGTTACCTAGCTGTAAAATTGTTTAAGTTAGTATGCAAAACGATATATTTTATTAGGACACTTTACTATGTATATGCGTGCATACTTTGTTTTTTGCTTGGTTGGTTTTTTGTTTTGTTTTGTTTGTTTTGTTTTGTTGTTTTTTTGGATGCAGAAACTTTATGTAGAGAATAATTTCATATATAACTATTTTTCTGGGAAAGGGGATAACATTTGAAATGTATACATTGCTCTTATTCCTCCTCCTCCATAAACATTTGAGTGAAAATGTTTCCCATAGCCTCATATACTTGTATACTTGGTTTTGAATTAGTGGACTGGTTAGGGAGCATTAGAAGGCACAACCTTGTTGGAAAGAGGTGTCTCACTCAGAATGAGCTTTGATTTTTTTCTTTTTTTTTTTTTTTTTTTTTTAGTTTATACGATTTCCCTTGGAGTTTCTAGCATCTAGATTTTCTAGA